>NW_027934169.1:0-222 GCF_054177405.1 Leptonychotes weddellii | reverse complement strand
CTTGTGAAAGCGTCAGGTGCGCCGTGTGTGTAGAAGCATCGGACGTGAGGGGGCAGCCCCCTCGCCTTTTTTGTTGGTGATGATGGTAAAGGCGGGCCTCGCCTGGGGGTGACCGTGAGAGAGCTTCACCTCTTGTGGCCTGGAGCCCACGCGGCTGGTCTGCGGGAATCCTGGACCCTCGTACCGCCGTCGAGTGCCACGCGGCTACATAACACGCAGGCT
>NW_027934168.1:0-222 GCF_054177405.1 Leptonychotes weddellii | reverse complement strand
TATGGGGATTAACATAAGAATAAAAAAAAAATAATGATAATAATGCTGATTTTGGAGATGAGAATTTGGAAACTCAAGAAAGTTAACTACCGTCTCCAAGGTTGCACAGCTGAGAGGTGGCGTGGCTGAGAATTCTCCCTACCAGTTCAGTGTCATAGTCACACTGCATGTTATTAACCCGATCAAGCAAACACGCTGAAGTCTTCTGCCTTGTGTATGAAC
>NW_027934167.1:0-222 GCF_054177405.1 Leptonychotes weddellii | reverse complement strand
GTGCACACACACAGAGAAACACACAGTAGAGATGAATCAAAGCACAACTTTTCTAGAAAACCCTCTCAAACAAAACCAACTCTGTAAGGCAGGACTTTGGACGAGCTTGGGCACTGATGGAGGTGAAGACTGTCGGGTCTGTTCTCTCTCTCTCTCTCTCTTTCTCACTCTCCCTGTGGGAACAATGAGGACAATGATAGCTGGTTCAGAAGAGGGTTTCTG
>NW_027934166.1:0-222 GCF_054177405.1 Leptonychotes weddellii | reverse complement strand
CTCTCGTTATTCTCCACGTATGTTCTTGCAGAGAATGTTTTGCTCGCTGTTTCACGTGTTCCTAAGTTTGACTGTGAGAAGTTCTACCAACCCAAGCTAAGAATTCTCGCGTGAAGAAATGCAGTCCGGGCGCCTGGGTGGCTCAGTTGGTTAAGCGACTGCCTTCGGCTCAGGTCATGATCCTGGAGTCCCAGGATCGAGTCCCGCATCGGGCTCCCTGCT
>NW_027934165.1:0-222 GCF_054177405.1 Leptonychotes weddellii | reverse complement strand
TGGAGAATTATATGTACTTAAAGGGATATTTAAACTTGAGAATTTGTTTTTGTTTTTGTTTATGGAGTATAATCTTTTTTTTTTTTTAATTTTTTAATTCTTATGTTAATCCCCATACATTACATCATTAGTTTTAGATGTAGTGTTCCATGATTCATTGTTTCTGCATAACACCCAGTGCTCCATGCAGAATGTGCCCTCCTCAATACCCATCACCAGGCT
>NW_027934164.1:0-222 GCF_054177405.1 Leptonychotes weddellii | reverse complement strand
TTATAAGCTATTTACTTTTTCAACAACTCTGCATGGTTGGTGGCACCTTGCCATTGAGCCCATTTCATGTATGAGGATGATGAGGCTTGATCTCCTCACTCCAAATCTGGTGCATTTGCTTATCACATGACATTGCTTTGCTGGAGAACTCTCTGAGCACGGGCAGGTGGACTGGAAACCAAAGACTAATCTTGGGCTTAATCCATGAGTACAGATATATTG
>NW_027934163.1:0-222 GCF_054177405.1 Leptonychotes weddellii | reverse complement strand
TTTTGTATGGATTGTCTCTTGTGGTGATTTGCCTATATTTTTTCTACTTAGGTAATATTCTTTTCCCAATGGATTTAAGGAACTGCTTCTGTTGATTATATAAAGCTTCTGTTGTATATGTTACAAATATTCCTCCTTAGTGTATCAGCAATAGGAGAAGAAACATGGTATATTCAAGGAATTGGAAAAAAAAAAAAAAAAAGCAGGCCTGGTGTGGCTGAT
>NW_027934162.1:0-222 GCF_054177405.1 Leptonychotes weddellii | reverse complement strand
TATAAATGACATGTTTTTGGACGTGTACTTGTTTTTAAACTCTATTTGAAATTTTCAATATTTTTATTTGTGGTCTTTTCTTCTAGAAAGAGGGGAGATAATGCTGAGAAAGCTCTTTCATACCCAGAGATTGTATAAATATTTTATCTGATCACCTAAATCTTCTTCAAGATTTCTTTCAGTTTTTATTTTTAAACACGTATGTTTAAAATATTTGAAGTT
>NW_027934161.1:0-1304 GCF_054177405.1 Leptonychotes weddellii | reverse complement strand
CTTGGCTTATTTAAAAAAAATTTTTTTTAATTCAATTTAATTAACATATAGCATATTATTAGTTTCAGAGGTAGAATTTAGTGATTCATGAGTTGCATACAACACACAGTGCTCATTCCATCAAGTGCCCGCCATAATGCCCATCACCCAGTTACCAAATCCCCCCACCCACCTCACTCCAGCAACTGTCACTTTGTTTCCTAGAGTTAAGAGTCTCTTATGGTTTGTCTCCCTCTCTGTTTTCATCTTATTTTATTTTTTTCTTCCCTTCCCCTATGTTCATTTGTTTTGTTTCTTAAAATTCCACGGATGAGTGAAAATAACTTATTTTTAATCTCTATCCTTTTGATATAATAAACCCCAACTTTGAGTATAATAACTTTTAGTGAATTCTGTGAGTCATCTAAAGAATTGCCAAATCTGAGGATAGATTTGGAGACCCATCAACTTTGCAGTTGATGTCAGACATGAGGGCAGTCTAATGGGACTGTTCCTTAACTTTGCACCATGTCACAATGATAGTATTACTGTATTCTGTTTATTATTCACATATTTGGATAAATATTTTGCCTAACTTAATTAATTTTGTAGTCCCATATGAGCCCAAGTCTATTCATCTGCCAGCAGATTTCCAAAGAGTGATAAACATTTTTTTAGGTCTTAGTGAATGATAATAAAACAAACAAAAAAAAGCAAGCAATTAGCTGTAAGTTTCCTTGATGGTCTACAAACCTGAGGGCTCCAGGTCAAGAACAACCTCATCTCTCTGCATCTCTAATGCCCACGCCTGTGTCTGGCCCAAAGATATTCAATGACCACTTCTTGAATGATTGATTTATAAGAAATACTCTGAACTATTGCCATGGTACAATTGAGCAAGGAATTTATTTATTTATTTATTTGACAGAGAAAGACACAGCGAGAGAGGGAATACAAGCAGGGGGAATGGGAGAGGGAGAAGCAGGCTTCCGGTGGAGCAGGGAGCCCGATGCGGGGCTCGATCCCAGGACCCTGGCATCATGACCTGAGCCGAAGGCAGACGCTTAACGACTGAGCCACCCAGGCGCCCCTTGAGCAAGGAATTTTGACACATGTCAAGGATCTCCTTATAAGCTGTCATGACGAAATTATGCTCTTTAATTTCTTCTTTTATGTCCTTTTGCTACCTCTTAATCTGTTACCTTACACTTTAAATATGGTAGGTTATTTTTAAGTCTGACTCAATCATCAATTCAAATTCTACCTTTGAAATCTATTAATTTAGCTTTAGCTTCTTGTCCAATTGTACATTTTATTAATTTGTG
>NW_027934160.1:0-12642 GCF_054177405.1 Leptonychotes weddellii | reverse complement strand
ACAAATAATACATTATATGTTAAAAAAAAAAGAAGAAGAAGAAGATAGCAGGAAGGGAAGAATGAAGGGGGGGAAATCGGACGGGGAGACAAACCATGAGAGACTATGGACTCTGAAAAACAAACTGAGGGTTCTAGAGGGGAGCGGGGTGGGAGGATGGGTTAGCCCGGTGATGGGTATTAAAGAGGGCATGTACTGCATGGAGCACTGTGTGTTATATGCAAACAATGAATCATGGAACACTACATCAAAAACTAAAGATGTAATGTATGGTGATTAATATAACATAATAATAAAAAAAAAGCAGCATGACTTACTCATGACAAGTGCTTTGAAAGTCTTGAGATTTTTCAGAGTAATCTCTTTGTTAAAAAAAATTAAGCTAGACATTGAGTCAGCAATAATGGCTTATAGCAACAGGTTGATACCATTGATTTTTTTTCTTATTGGTGACAACAGGAAATGTCATAGGATAACATGATGCTTGTTTGTTTTCTCTGTTCTTTGAAGCCCATTTTTTTTTCAAACCTTTACCATACTTTTTTTTTTTTTTTTTGCTAGAGTAGAAAAAGTTCATTATTGAAAGGTAGAAAATTGAGAAAAGTATGAAAAAAACACACAATATTCTTACCATCTAAATGTTTAACTATCATCCACAATTTAATTTACCTTTGTGTTCTTTTGTACATGGGTATATTATTTTCCAAAAAGCTAGTATACTGTATATGGTTTTACAACCTTGCCTTTTTCTATAACATATCCTATACAATTTAAAAATTATTATTAGCTGTTAGTATTATACAGTTATTGGCTATTATTAAAAGCATGCTATTAATAACTATATAGAATGCCAGAACTAGAAAAATTTTACTCTATTTAAAATTCCAAAAGTCTTGGATTTACCTATTATAAATTTTCCTTATTGCAAATAACAATGCTGTCTCTAAAAATACATAACTCAAGGCTCTACTATTTTCTAGGTTAAAATATTATAACACAATTGCTGAGTCAAATATTATAAACATATTTAAGCCTCTTGATAATTTTATCAAGGAAATTCTAGGAAGTTATATCAATTTACACCACAGGGGCAGAGAGTGAAATTATCCTAATTGTAGCTCTCTTAGGACACCATTAGTTTTAGATGCAGAAAAAAATTTTTTTCACGTTACTCTACTTTTTTTTTATTGCTAATGAGGCTAAAAACTTTCATATGCTCATGGGTCATTTACACTTATTTTTTTGTGAATTTTCTTTTAATGCCTTTTGCACATTTTTCTGTAGGGGCATATGTTTTCACCTTAAAGATTTGTATGTTCTCATAAAAGATTAATAGTGTTATTTATCTGCCACATGCATTAAATTCTTTTCTAGTTAATATTGATTTTTAATGTAACTTGAGATTATTTTTGATATGGTAAAGTTTCATTTGTAACTACTTAAATATCTTTTTTTTTTACATTTGTGGTTAATATCTTTGCTTAAAATAGTTTCCAGATAAATATTAAAGTAGATATAGTACCTTCAACTCAACACATATTTATGGGATGAATTCTAAGTGCCTAGCAGTAATATAATCAAAATAGACATTCTAGGGGAATTAAATATGCTGTTTCCGCCCTTAATCGTCACGTATTTTATTTTTCTTCTTGTGTACTCATTACATCATATTAGGCATAAGTTATAGTCCCCTCCCCAAAAAAGTAAACTTTGCCTAAATAAAGAGGGATTTTAAGTGAGTCCAGGACTATCCTAGGCTTCTGTTTTACAGACATTGCTTTGATAGGCTCAGATAATCCTGACCAACATTTGCAGTTTACTAGATTCAAATATCCTGCCCTATGAGGCTTGAAATTTGTCATACTATTGTCAGTTCAACATCCTATATGCCACGTTGAGCCCTGAACTCATAGGTTTATTCAGACCCACAGCCATAAACTAATTTTCACAGTATATTTACAATCTGTGTCTAGCCTGCATCATGATTAGCATTTTAGTATCTTCATGAAAATGGGAGTGCTGTGCTGAGTGATAAGCTCCTTGGCTGGGCTCCTTGGCTAGGTTATGGTGGTGTTGTGTTCAGGAGGTCCAGCTAATGCGGAACCAGTGTCCTTGGACCCTGGCTAATAATTTGAATGTCCACATCACTGGGATCACCCAGAACTGCCCACCTTCCTGTTTCTGGACTTCGATCCCTGACTGTTGTCAGACTCAAATTCCTGAATCAGAAGCCTACTCTGCATAACAATCTGTGTCTAGTTCAAGACCAAGTTGAAGTTAGCTTCTTGGACCACAGTCCTAGTTACCTCCTCTCTTAGCAATAAACTGAGAGTATAACAGTTAATAAGAACATTTGAGTGCAGTACACTTAAATAAATTTCAGAGGAGGAGTATCAGGGTAGGGGTTGCTAATGTTTTATTCAGGAAGGACTTTTCCAGAAAAATGACATTTGAACAGAAACCTGCAGGAAGTCTGGGGTTAGGAATGTGAATATCATAAGGAAAAGCATCCAGGCAAAGGGAACAGCAAGTGCAGAGTCCTTAAGGTGGAATCATACTTGGAGTGTTTGAGGAACAAGAAGATTAATGTGATTGGTCCTGAGTGAGTGAAAAGGAGAGCAACTGGAGATGAGATGATGAGGTCAGGGAGATAGCAGGACCAAGCCTTGTAGAGCTTACTAGTCCTGGTAAGGACTTCTCATTCTAAGTGAGAAGGGAGCTAATAAAAGCTTTTCGACAGAGTAGTGATATGATCTGATTTATGTTTTAAAAAGATTACATTGACTGTTACAATAAACTCTAGAGAAGGTAAGGGCAAAAACAGGAAGTACATTCAGAAGGCCATAGCAATAATCCAGGTAAATAATTATGGAAGGCTGGGAACATTTTCTTAGTCCATGTGGGCCACTATAATAAAAAACTAGTGGGCGCCTGGATGGCTCAGTCAGTTAAGCTTCTGACTCTTGATTTTGGCTCAGATCATGATCTCAGGATCATGAGATCAAGCCCCACCTAGGGCTCCTGTGCCTGGGTGTGGACCCTGCTTACGATTCTCTCTTTCCCTTTCTCTCTGCTCCTCCCCACCACCACTCACACTCTCTTTCTCTGTCAAAAACAAAAAGCACATACTGGGTACATTAAAAGCAACAGAAATTTATTTCTCACAGTTCTAGGGGTTGGAATTTTGAGATCAGTGTGCCAGCATGGTTAGGTGAGGGCCCTTCCAGATTGCAGACTTCTTGTATGTCTCCTCACAGAGAAGAAAGGTCAAGGGAGTTCTGTGGTGACTATTTATAAGATGAATAATCCCATTCACGAGGCTCCTCTCCAAGACCTAATCAGCTCCAAAGGCCCCATGTACCAATCCCATCACTTGGGGGGTTAGGATTTCCACATATGAATTTGGGAGGACAAAAATAGGTGTTAATGTTGGATTTGGATGATGCAATTGGATTATGATTGTATTTTGATGGTGGAACTAACAGAAAATACTGATAGATTAAAGCAACATGATTGACACCTCCAGGATGTTCATAGTGAATACCTAGAGGAGTGAAGGTATCGTTAATGGAAACAAGCATTTAATTCTGAGAGGAGAAATAAAAAGCGTGGCTTTGGATATGTTAGGTTTGAATAATTTATTAGCTATCTAAGTGATAATGTTGACTGAGATCTTAGATATATGAATCTGGAGTTCACAGGAAGAGATCTGGGTCAGAGAAGTACATTTATAAATCATAATACAAATTGTATTTAAAACCATGAGAATGGATGAATGACCCACAAAATGAGTATAAATAAAGAAGAGAATAAGTACTGAGTGAGCTCTCAAGTAAAGGAGCACTGTGAGAAAGCAGTGGCCAGCAAAGTAAGAGAAGGATCAAGAAGCCATGAGAAAGAAGCATTTCAAGAATGATGAGTGATCAACTACATTCAATGCTTGGGATGATTCAACATATTCACCTAGAATTGGCCACTGCCTTCGCAATGTGGAAGTCACTTTGACCTTTTCAAAAGCTCCTTTTAAGTTAAAATTTTAAAAATAAAGATTTTTGTATTGGAGGGATTATGTTTACCTGAAGATGTGTATTTTAAGAAATTATTTTTTGACTGTGTTGTTAAAAACAAAGTAACAAACAAAATTTTAACATGAACAAGTCATAGCACAGCTGTTACTCCACTAATGAAAGATATAAATGAAAAGATAGAAATTCAGAGAAAGACAGTTAGATGATCAAGACAGTTTATGGTAGGTTAAGATTAGAATACCTTAGTCTAAAAACCAAAAATTCTGGGGCGCCTGGGTGGCTCAGTCGTTAAGTGTCTGCTTTCGGCTCAGGTCATGATCCCAGAGTCCTGGGATTTAGCTCCGCGTCAGGCTCTCTGCTCAGCGGAAAGCCTGCTTTTCCCTCTCCCACTCCCCCTGCTTGTGTTCCCTCTCTCGCTGTGTCTCTCTCTGTCAAATAAATAAAATCTTTAAAAAAAAAAAAAAAAACCAAAAATTCTAACCTATTTGAAAATATGCAGTAAATAAGAATAAGATTGATGGGTTTGTCCTAAATTCCTGGATTATGTCACTTAGCAGGTATGCTCTGATGTTTGAAAAATGATGCATTTAGTTATAGTAAAAATACAAACATGAACACATACACACTCAATCTGATTGTTTAAAAGCATTTAAAAGATGTAACCATACATTGATTCAGCCATCATCTCACTTTCCCTCATTCACATAACATTCTCACTTTTTTTTTATCCAATTATGTCAATGGTCTGTTACGGTAATCAATCTTTTGTCTCAGTTTCTTAGCTCTCTGGCCTCTTTCTCTTTATGATGCCCATCTGGACAATATCAATGCTAATTGCACAAAACTGTTTATATTGTCCCATTATCTGCCCTCTCAATGAGCATTGTTGGAGGAAAACATACAACCATACCAGTTTGTTTCCCTTAAATTCACGAGCCTGGGTGGCTCAGTCTGTTAAGGGGTTGCCTTCAGCTAAGGTCATGATCCTGGGGTCATGGGATCCAGCCCCAAATCAGCTCTGCTCCCTGCTCAGCAGGGAGCCTGCTTCTCCCTCTGCCCCTCCCCCTGCTTGTGCTTTTCTCTCTCTCTCTTTCTCAAATAAATATGTAAAATCTTAAAAAAAAAAAAAAATCATGACCCTTGACACGAAAGGAGTCCTAAGTGCAACCTGAAGTTTCCCTGTTACATTTACTCCTCTGTACAAGAAGACTCTTCCATCTCTTTTCTTTTGTTTTCAAGTGCCAAGTAATTCCCTCTCTATCCCATTTTCAAGATAGCAATGCTTCTGATTGCATTATTAAAAGTCATTATTAAAAATCAGAAAAAACAAAACCAAAAATCACCACGTGCTTTTTTTTTTTTTTTTTTTGACAGATCTACCAACTTAATTCCATCTATTCCCATATCCATATACTTTGTTTAATATCTTGGCACAATGAAGCTTATGTTTGTATCCTACTTAAGCTACTCTATCAATATATGTACTAGATTTCATCCCTTTGCCTTCTAAAATATACCAGTTTTTCAATTACCACCACTGTATTCTGCAGCAACATCTCTCTCTTTAATGGTCATTCTCAGGTATATACAGTTATTTTGTCCATCTAAAATAAATTATCTTGAATATCTAGTCTTCTCCATTGACTGCCCAATTGAAATCATAATGTCATTAATGAAATAGTTTTTGTAAACTTGCTGTCTCAAATAATATTTCTTTCATTCTCTCCTGAACTCATTTTGATCAAGTTCTGGAAGGCAGATGTTTACTAGAAAAGAATATAATGGAAATTTCTGAAGAATAGAAAGGCTTTATATTTTGTTTATATTTTGTTTAATGTAATATATATATCATATTATATATATAATTGTTAAAATTCATTGAACTTGATTCATGAGATCTGTGCTTCTTACCATAGGTAAATTATGCCTCAAAAAAGGGAAAAGATGGGGTGCCTGGGTGGCTCAGTCTATTAAGTGTCTGCCTTAGGCTTAGGATCATGATCTTGGGATTCTGAGATCAAGCCCCATGTCAGGCTCCCTGCTCAGCAGAGTCTTCTCCTTCTGCCTGCCCCCACCCCCCCCACTCATGATTTCTCTCTTTCTCTCTCCCAAATACATTAATAAATTTTTTTTAAAGAAAAAGATAAACTAGCCCTACTTCCCATTCCCATTTCTCATCAAATAAAACAAAACAAACAAACAAATACATACAAAAGAACTCATATGGACGGACAAGTTTTAAAAAGGAGAATCTCTGGAAGAAGTGTGAGAGAGGGCCAATTCAAAATAAAAAGAATTGCCAAGTGACATAATACGTATAATGGAGATTAAAAATCGGAGATTCTTATTTCCAAGTTGTATAATTTTGTCCTTCAGTGATTAGTTATCTAGATACAATGATAGAATAGAATACAACAGTTTATCCAGGTTAAAGAATTTGTGAATACTTAGGCATGGGATTTAGCCAGTGGAACAGGTGAAACAATGGAACAATAATCAAACAAAAGGTGTTGTTGAAATGTCCCTGGAGAACAAGTGTGATTGGGGAGAGTGAAAAAATGAGAGGGCATTTTGTCAGATAGCAGCATATTAGAGTGTAAGAGATCATAGGTTGACAGCCATCTATACAGAAATGAAAAGAGCACTGGCAATAAAGTATAAAATCTCTGCCTTTCACTAGTTTAAATACCTCGACAAAGTCACATTACTCTTCTAATGCAATTTCATCAGAAATGAAAGGAACATCCACTGACTCCCGTATTAGTGACAATGTTGAGGTAATTTATACAAAAACATTTGGTGATCTGTTAAACTTCATGCAAATATAAGGGATTATCAGGAAGCACTTTTTACCATCAAAGGTCTAGTGTTAACTTTAATTATTATTTAGGAAATGAATCAGGTCATTTATTGTAGCCATTTCTTAAAAACTAGTTTTTATGTGCACTTAAACATGTCTGTCAAAATGTGTGTGACTCAAAGCTTTGCCAGAAAGTCATTAATTTTATTGAGCTAATCAAAGAAAGGATTTAGATTTTAGCAAGTATACCTTTTCCTTTAAGAGATTTGCATGAAACTACTGAAATCCAGTAGCTTTAATTTTAATCAGCAATTCTTTGAGGAAGTTCTTTAACAAAAACCTCACAGCAGATGCTCACATAATACAAAATGTATCCATTAGCTAAACATTAACACAACACAATACATTAACTTGATGTTTTCTTTGATTAACAAACACATTTTCATAATATAACAAACTGCTGTGATTTTATTGTTACAGATGCATAATTTTGTGTGTATGTGGGAGGAGAAAATACTCAATTAGGTCCTGATTAAAAAACTAGCATCTCATAAACAATAAATGATTTCAGGTTTTTAAAAATTATTTGTCCCATGATTTGTATTATGTTAGACAAAATGTGAGCCCAGCGAAAAAGGGTATCATAAAAGATATTGTATGATGAATGCTATAGCTTCTATTTTGCCTTTTTCCTTTCATGGAAAAGACACGTGTTAATTATGCATAAAATTTTTCTTACAACCATATTTTAGAGGATTTGCTTTACTACAGGTCTTATGAATCAAATAGTTTTATTCCTTTTTAATTTTCTCTATAATGAATATTCTTTTTTTTAAGATTTTATTTATCTGTTAGAGAGAGAGAGCACAAGCAGGAGGAGCAGAAGGTAGAGGGAGAAGCAGGCTCCCCGCTGAGCGGGGAGCCCAATATGGGACTCAGTCCTGTGACCCTGAGCCAAAGGCAGACACTTAACTGACTGAGCCACCCCAGCGTCCCATGAATATTCTTTTTATAAACAGTAATATGGTACTTTGGGGCAAGTTTATGGACCTCTTGATATGGATTAGTTTCCTAGGGCTGCCATAACTACCATGAGCTGGGTGGTTTACAACAACTGACATTTATTGACTCAGTTCTAGGGACTAGAAGTTCAAAATTAAGGTGTAGGCATGGTCATGCTTCTCTGCTAGCTCTGGGGGATAGTACTTCCTTACCTATTCCTAGCTTTGGGTGACAACTGTTAATCCCTAGAGTTTCTTGGCTTGCAGATGCATCATTCCAAAGTTGGTCTCTGTTGTCACATGGTCTTCTCTCTATGTCTTTGTGTCTTTGCTCCTCTTCTGATAGGGACACCAATCGTATTGGATTATGGCTCACCCTAATTGAGTACCCTAATCAACTATCTTAACTTGATTACATCTGCAACAATTCTATTTCCACATAGTTCTCATTCAGAGGTACAAGGAGTTAGGACATCAACGTATCATTTTTGGGGACACAATTCAACATATAACAATGTGTCATGTTGAATATGTGGGAGGCCAGTTGCAGGGCTAATATTCCCTTTGCAGCTAAAATCAGAATGTAGAAAGATTCCAGTTTGACTTGAAAGGGAGCATAAATTGCAACCCTAAAATAGGACTTCTTGGCATAAGGATTATTTTGAGCTGGTTATTTTTAAGAAATGGCGGATGCAGATGCTATGAAACCTAGTAGAGGTTACCCTTACATTTATAAGATAAATCTCCATTTCTAAGGGTTTCTTTCTCTCTGTACCACAAAGAGGAGGATAACTAAATCTTAGAAACTTTTGTCAGTGGAGAAGGCTAAGACTTAAATCTGCATAACAATTTTACCTTTGTTCACTGCTGTGCTTTGCCTGACAATCCGCCACAACTGGCTTCTGCCTCCCTCCCAATATCTTCCTTTTTTTTTAGTTGAAGATGGTATTTAAGAGAGTGACTTGGGCAGTTTCTCAGGAGTTGCTCAGTTTTCCTGGGTGTTTTCCAAGTGTAAAGGAGGTATATATGTTGGTAAGCTTTTTCTCTCTCCTGTTAACCTGTTCTTTTTTTTTCTTCTTCTTTTTCTTCTTCTCTTTCTCTTTCTTTTTCTTTTTCCTTTTCGTATTTTAATTTATTTTATTACAGAGGGGCTCAGCCAAGAACCTAGAAGGGTAAAGAAAGAATTATTTTTCCTCCCCTACAGGTTCAACTTTTAAGTATGTTACCTGAAACTGGGTTTGCCTCGTGGTGGGTGTGAACCAAAAGACAACCAAGCCAAAAATAGGGAAAGGAAGGGTTTTACTTGCAACAAGTAAAGGAGAACACTGGGGATATTTCTTAAAGTAGCATCTTCTTAAACAACAAAATTGGGGAAGTTTCAAATTAAGGTTGCACACTTATCCATGAAAGGCCTTGTACAATGCGGAAGTAAGCATGGAATTGGGGCAGAAGTCATCTTAAGTTGACAGTCTAGATTGAAGTCATGATGGCTGGCAAAGGGTTAACATCATCAAGTGTCTGGCTTTAGTTGGTCTAATATTTGAGGGCTCACAGAGGTTTAAATCCTGCAAAGACAACTCAAGAATGTGTGTCAGGTCAATACTTTGAACCAGTACTGGGAGTTTTATCACTGATTTATTGTCCCTGATATGAGTAGGGCTATCGCCTGGCCTAATAGTGGCTGGTTGTTCTTACATTCTTTTGTTCTCTCAAAATCATTATCTACTGGGGTCTGTTCTTCTGCATATTCTAGGCAGTTCTGCAAGAAATGTGTATTGACAAGTGGTACTGGTTAGGCATAGATCACAAGATGACCAGGGACCTAAATGACTTAACTTACTTATGTCAAGAAGGCTTTCCATGGACCTCTAACTCCTTCTGCTTCACAGGTAGACATTGAAAATTCTCTAGGATTGTTTGCAAGATTAGGGTCAGAATAAGTTATATCTGACATGAGGCTTGGAAAGTCACCTGTCATCTCAATTGCCAGGACTCTAAGATGGAGAGGATAATTTTTTAAAACATTTTATTTGGAAAGAATTATAGCATCACACGAAGTTATAAAAATAGTAGAGAGGTCTGGTGTACCTTTCATCCAGTTTCCCCAATAGTTATATTGTACCTAGGTATAGCATTATGTCAAAACTAGGAAATCAATATTGGTAAAACATGTGTAAAGTTCTGTGCTATTGGATCTTGTATAGAATCCTGTAACTACCAATGCAATCAAGATACAGAACTACGCCATCACTGCAAAGATCTCTTACGTGCTACCCCTTTATAGTCATACTCACCACCTTTCCCCCACTAGCTAGGGATTCACCTGTTTATAGGATTGCAAATCCTGAAAGAATTTGAAATAAGTTAGATTTTCCTGAAGCTGACAAGTGAAAAAAAAATCATGAGTTTAGTTGACTTCTGGTATGGTAAGACCAGGAATAAAGTTTTATAAGGTCAGTCCCTGGCCGTGCAGTCATCAGAATTTATTTAAATACTTTGAGGCATGGTTTGTTCATTTTTAATCTAGCTTACAGAGTTATTGTGCAGATGTGAAGATGAATGGAAAACTGACCTAAAATCTAAAACACAATTTCTCACCTTACCATTTGCTGGCAGTTAGTTAATTGTAACAGGCCCAGGGAGTGTGTGACCACCACCCACCTGAACTAATCCAGTCCACACTTGGAACCTGAGCGAATCCTTTTGATGTTGCATGATCCCAACTCTGTCCCTTTCTCACCTTTGCTACAATTTCCAAAAGTACCTAAACCATCCTGTAGAAACAAACAAAGCTCATGATATTAAATTGAACGAGAAATGTCAATGGAAGCGAGTAATGACACCTGGAACATTACTGATTTATTATTTTGTCTTGTCATCAATTTGTATCTTTGTAAATAGCCAAATAATTAAGATGAATTTATATTATAATGAAGCAGCTACATGGGTTGAGACAGAGAAAATAACTAGAAATCATTGTTTTGGGACTACTCAAACGTAGTAATCTATTTCACGTTCTCTATGAAGTACCCAACAAAGTCAATGTAACAAAGACTATAACCTCTGTGCTTAAAAATGCAAGAATTAAAGTTATGTTACAGATTATTGATTTAAAATCTGTTACATTAACCTAACCAGGCATGTATTAAGGTGGTGAGAGTATTTAATCTTAAATTGAAAGACCGTGACTTTTTTTTTGTGATGCTCAAATCATTGTCATATAATTATTATTCTGCAGATAATTATTTTAACAGAAAATTGCTCTATATCTCCCCCCACCCACAGAACTCTTGAAAGATATCTGGAAAATAGCATAAAGATATTCTTACTCCAGAGTTAAATGTGAAGAATATTTTTTAAAGTTTGTAGATTATTGGCATAGATAATTTTGAGTCACTATAGCTTTAAAAATCCTTTCATATCCCCCCACTCATCGATGACATCGCCTTTCCTAGGGAGCATTGAGAGACACTTGGTGTCTGCTTTTATGCTTAGATTCAACTACATGCCTGCTCTCCAGGAAACACCCTGAATACAGGGTTGCCAGATTTACCAAATGAAAATATAGAAAACCCAGACACATTTTGATTTCAGATAAAAAGCAAAAGATTTTTTTTTTTGGTGTATGTCCCAAATATTGCATGAGATATACTGCTCCTAAAAGAAGAAAATGTGGCTTATCTGAAATTAAAATATAACTATGTGTCTTGTATTTTATCTGTCAATCCTAACTGAATGGATTGATTTTTGACCCTTAGGGAAGTATTGCTATGATTATATCTTCTTGCAGATACATAGCACACTGCATCTCCTGAGCTAACCTTCTCACATAAGGGGTTCAACTTCCCAGGATATTCTTAGAACTACTCCAGTGAAATCTCATTTTCTTCTAGGTTGGTACCATTGTTGTCTCTCTCTGTCTCTTTTTATTCTCTGCACTTGAAGTAGACCGAAGTATCTCAGAAACAACGTTAAGTTTTTCTTACTACTTACTGTATGACATTAGACATCAAACATAACTAGTTATTTCCTCCAACTATAATGTCTAAGGTTCCCTCCTAATCAAACATTCTGAGGGTCTAAGTCCAATTTCAGTATGGCAAATTGTGCAAATTCTATGATTAAAATAAGTGTGTATGTAAAATAGCCTAAGTATTGTTGTCGTTGCTTTTTAGCCCCTATGTTCTGAAAAGTCTTAAAATCTTATTTAATATGTGGTCACTTTTTATAATTAATATGTATGTATTCATTCATCTTTTTTAAAGATTTATTTATTTGAGAGAGAAAGAGAGAGCATGAGCAAAAGGAGGGGCAGAGGGAAGGGCAGAGGGAAAGAATCTCAAGCAGAGTCCCCACTGAGCACTGAACGGAGGTGCGTGCACACTCAAGGGTGGCTCTCCAAGGGGTTCGACCTCAGGACCCTGAGATCATGACTAGAGCTGAAATCAAGAGTCAGAGGCTTAACTGACTGTGTCACCAGGTGCCCCTATATTCATTCCTTTTAAGAAAACTATGTGTGCAGGGTTACTTGCAACAGGCCAGAATTCAAATGAAAAAGTATTTATAATTTAAAAGAAAAGTATCTGTAATGTAAAAAAAAAAACAAAAACGTATCTATAATGTGATATTTCTACCATAGAGGAGTTCAGATGAAACTATTCTTATTTAAAAAAACAAAAACCTTTAAATATTTTTTTTTTTAAAGATTTTATTTATTTATTTGAGACAGAGAGAATGAGAGAGACAGAGAGCACATGAGAGGGGGGAGGGTCAGAGGGAGAAGCAGGCTCCCTGCCGAGCAGAGAGCCCGATG
>NW_027934159.1:0-13261 GCF_054177405.1 Leptonychotes weddellii | reverse complement strand
TTTTTTAGATCGGACACCAAAAGCAAAGGCAACAAATGCAAAAAATACACAAATGAAACAACATCAAACTGAAATCTTCTACACAGCAAAAGAAACCATCAAACTTAAAATGAAACAACATCAAACTGAAATCTTCTACACAGCAAAAGAAACCATCAAACTTAAAAAGTGACCTACCCAATGAGAAAAAATATCTGCAAATCAGATGTGTGAGAAGAAGCTAATATCCAAAATACACACACTCATACAAATCAAAACAAACTTGTACAAAAAATGGGGAGATCGGGCGCCTGGGTGGCTCAGTCATTAAGTGTCTGCTTCGGCTCAGGTCATGGTCCCAGGGTCCTGGGATCGAGCCCCGCATTGGGCTCCCTGCTCTGCTGGAAGCCTGCTTCTAACCCTCTCCCACTCCCCCTCCTTGTGTTCCCTCTTTTGCTGTCTCTCTCTCTCTCTGTCAAACAAATAAATAAAATCTTTTTAAAAAATTAAAAATGGGGAGAATACATGAATAGATACTTTCCAAAGATGTCACACAGGTGGCCAACAGACACAGAAAAATTTGTTCAACATCACTAATCTTCGTCAGGGAAACCTAAGCCAAAACCGCAATCAGTTACCACCTCACAACTGTAGGGACGGCAATCGTCCCAGAGACAGATGCCAGGTATGGTCAAGGGTGTGTAGACAAGGGGACCCTGTGCACTGTTGGTGGGAATGTAAATTCGTGCAGCCACTGCGACAAACAGTATGGAAGTTCCTGGAAAAAATGAACAAAACTACCACATGACCCAGGAATTGCTCTAATGAGTGGATTTATTTGGAGAACACAAAAATACTACCTCAAAAACATAGATGCACTCCCATGTTCACTGCAGCATTATTCGCAGTAATCAGACATAGAAACAGAGACCTTAGGAGCATTACTTAGCATCTGCTAAGTAACTCAGACACAGAAAGACAAATACCAGATATTCAGGGACGTTGTACATGGAAACAAAAATACTGAACGCATAGATACTGAGAACAGATTGCTGGTTGCCACATTCAGGGATTGGGGCGGGGAGATGGGGGAAGGTGGTCAAAGGCACAATGTTTGAGTGATAAAATGTGTAAGTCATGGAACGTTCTGTGCAGCATGGAGACTAAAGCTAACCCGGCAGGATGGGGTACACGTTCCCCTGCTATTTGAAAGGACAGTGTTCCTAGGAAACCTTTCACAGCAGAAATGGTGTAAACCAAGGGAGGAATTACCATTCATTTATACAGAAAAATTAGTGAGCATGCTCAGACTCCAAAAATGACTTCTCTTTGGCTTTTCTTATGCCTCGGGACACAACTTCCTAAAGGATGCCCAAAATAAATGGAGATGAAACACAGCAGATGCTCACAGACACGATTCAAAGTGCTGGGGGCTGGACGCGGAGAGCGGTTCCCAGGAAGGAGCTGGTTGGGGTGCTTACCGCCTCTGCAGTGGCTCCCAGCAAAACAGATGCTGAACGCGATGCTCACTCTTCAACTTTTTTCATAAGAGGGAAATCCTCTTCAGGTTTCCTCCTGTTACTGAAGCTGGGTAATGGCATCGATCTTTCAAAAAAGCCCACTGTCTTACCGTGACCTTTTAAAAAGTGGGGAATACTTGTACTTGAACGTTCCTGAAGGAGTAGATGTTAAATGTTCCACGGACACAAACATCAGCAGATCCACCGTGAAAGGCACCTTCCTCACCATGGGGAACACAGACGACCCCCTACCCCCAGAAACCTCCTCCTTCCCCTCGCTCAGGACAACCA
Source organism: Leptonychotes weddellii (assembly GCF_054177405.1). Taxonomy (NCBI): domain Eukaryota; kingdom Metazoa; phylum Chordata; class Mammalia; order Carnivora; family Phocidae; genus Leptonychotes; species Leptonychotes weddellii. The sequence continues at coordinate 11,471 of NW_027934159.1, read as the reverse complement.
ACCACAGCTGGGAGTTACACCAATTCCTCCTTTCTCCCATGCCCAATACCTAACCCATCACCAAATCTGGTGAGCTCCATCTTCAAAAGGTACCCAGAACAGGACTGACCACTCCTTCCAAGGCCACCTGTCTGGTCCACACTGGAGCCCATCTCTTGCCTGAGTTCCTGGAAAAGCTTCATCATGGACCTCCCTTGCCCATCCTCAACCCTCTGTCATCTGTTCTCAGCAACTGTAGCCAGGAAGGCCCAGTGAAACAGGGTCTCATGGGGTCACAGCCCTGCTTTCTGTCTCCCTCTGTCCCCTCCCTGAGGTCATGTCCTAAGCTGTCTCCTGTGGCCACAGGGCCTTCTTGCTGCTCCTGGACATTCCTGGTGTGCTCCTGCCACAGGGCCTTTGCACATACTTCCCCTTCCATTTAGAATGCTCTTGATTGTGATATCACTCACCTTCTTTAGATCTTGACTCAGGTATCACCTTCCTGGTGAAGTTCCACCTGGCCCCTATGTGAATTGCAAGCACCACACCACCTCCCCTTCAGCACCCAGCCCTGTCTCCTGCTTTATATTTCCATAGCAGTTATCACAGTCACCAGTCCATCTCGGCAGGGCAGAAACGGAGGCCTACACAGATGGTTTCACCACTGACTCCCTCTAATTTCCTGGTCCAAAGCCCCGGGGGAAGGTACCCCAGGGCTCTTGCACAGCCAGGGTGCCTGGGACAAGGGAGTCCACCTACTGAACCCTGAACTCCATCACGAAAATGAGCCACACGAGGAATCCACCTGCCCATGCAACCTGAAACCAGACACCTTCCTCGATTATAGGTGAGCACACACACTTCCTCCCCTTGCCTGAGGTGCTCATCTAAGAAAGCTGAGCAGAGACCCATCCCAAGATCCAAATCTCCCTCTGGCCAAGGTCCTGGGAAACAGACATCTCTCCTCCCTCACCAACCACCTGGGATTGACATCCAGAATCCTCCTGTGGTCAGGCAGAGTGGTGCACCTGTCCCTCTTTCCTGTGACGTCATCACAAACCAGGCTTTGCTGCACAGTTTTGAGGAAGGAGCCTGCAGCAGGGTCAGTAGGCTGCCCAGGTTCGGCCTCAGTCTCGCACATCAGGCCCCACGCAGAACTAGACCTGCAGGGAGCCTGGTGTCTCGTGTGGCCTCAGATCTGAACAGAGGAGCTGGGATTTCTGTTCCAAATGAAAAGTGACCTCTTGCACACAGCACAGGAACGTGGAGAGAGGGTTTCTCAGGGGTGTGGCTCTAGAAGAAGTGCTTCTGCCGGCTGAATTCACAGACACCAGGCAGAGGACATCTGCTGTGCCTCCTCCGAGGAAGCAGGGGGCACACTGGGCAAGAATCGATAAGGCTGCCTGTGGGCTGCTTCCCACCAACCACCCTGCTGAGCCGAGGGCTTGAGAACCAAACAGGAAGCAACTGTCTTCTCACATCTGCAGCAGGAGGGCTGGCCAGGGAGGAGAGCCCAGTCCCTGTCCCTGTAGCAAGCTGGCCTGCCCATCATGAGCGACGGTCCACCACCATGGCATCACAACCCCCCAGCTATCTGATCCGACTACCCTGCCAGGCTCAGACCTGCTCACACAGTGAGACATAAGACCCAGAGACTTCTTTCCACTCCAGCTCAATGCTTCTCACAGAGAAGCAAACTCCAGCCTCACAGATGTGCTCATCGTTAGCTCTGGAATTCCCTGGGTGGTGTCTACACTGGCCCACACAGGTGTCCCATCCAGACCACTCCACAAATGCCCTAGGGTTTCAAGCCACTTCCAAGCTGCCCTTAGAAAGGCAGGAACTGGCCCGATTAGGCACACCAGCCAAGTGACTTGATGTGCTGGAAACTCGGACAGCATCCTCGCTGAACACCAACGCTTCCAAGTCCGAGCTTCAAACCTTCCCTCACTGGGCACTGAGCACCATGTCAGCATCAACACTGCTCTTTCAATTCACTTGTCTCCCATTCCTTAAAATCAGAAACCAAGCTCCAGTCACCACTCTAGTTTCCCTTCAGAGATAGAATAAAACACTACGTGTGCACAGCACACTTCTATCAAAATATAACTGCTTGGTCTTTCTCATACGGGCAGACCTACTTACCCATACTAATGAGAGAGGCCACGAGTTCAATCATTATATATATATTTGACCTTGTGTTTTTCCTTTTGATATTTGTATCTCGAAGTCAGTCTATACTGCTTTCTTAAAATAATAATAATCATAATGACGTGGTCACATAAGGGTCTGGATCTCCATAGCCACACACCACGGCTCTGGTCCAGATAAGGATGAAGACACAACCTCAGCCCATGAAGTGAAGCCCACACCCTCAGCGATCCCGACACGCCTCACGGGTGATGAGTTCCTTTGCTACATGGAGTTGTCCGAGTACAAAGGATGCAGGCACCCTCCAGGATTCCTTCTGTTTTCTTCATAAATTCCCCAGCTCAAGTCGCAAGTGACACCGGGTCAAGCTTCCAGAGCCCAGGATGGGCCACCAGGTAAGCAGCCCCCTCACAGAAGGCTAACAGGGGGCTACATTCCCTTTGGGAGCACAACGAGACACTCCCCGAGCTCCTAAAGAACCTACACTCCTTCTCACAAAGGGCACCACACCCTGTTACAGCTCTGACGCTGTGTTTTACTTTAAAACATAATTTCTAATATCAGGATGTGGTTCATGGAAGAGGAAAACATGAACACTCACAAAGGATTCTTATAATATTTCAGAAGATTGTTTTCCCACTGTTTAATTAAAATGGGAAATAAAAACACACAGATAGCCCCTTCCACTAGCAGGTGTGATTCTCTTTGGTGATTGAAAGAAGAGCAGGAAATGAAAGAGTAACAGATGTTCTGATGACCCGTCATTTCCATAATCAAAGTTTTGAAACTTCACACACCCTCAAAGAAAGAAGCTCAAACAAACGTCTTGGTCTGGCAACTCCAAGATGTCTGACCTGTAGTGACAGGGACAGACGATGAGGTTGTGTGTGTTGGGTGAGGCTGGTGGCACAGAAGAAGGTGCTCGGCCAGCTCTCCACCTGTGCCTCACCTGTCCTCAGCCAGGAACCTGCTCACGGCCCTCACCTGTCACAACTCTCACACGGGAGACCCAGAGCCAACCCTGGAGCCCACCCTGCCCATGCCCTCCTGCACAATGCACTCAGCTCTCCTCTGAGGCCCCTGTCAGCTTTACCCAGACCTGGAACTCCCCCATCTGCTGCAGAGCTCCAGGATTCCCCCTCTTCTTCCAAAATGACACTGGCCCAAGGCTTTCATGAGAGAGGTAGAAGGCTACCTAATGAATGGTTCACACCTACTCTCCCCTTCTGTCGTATTTCTCTCCACTTACCTTCCTACCTATGCAAATTGTAAGTAACATATCAATGGAATATGAACATGCTCTGAGATCTGATTCTTTCACTGCAGCCTTCTGAGGACTCCTTGTACAATAAAATACCATATCCTATGATGGGGGGGTTTAAAACTATTATTTACAGAATAATTCAGCCCAAATCACCTCATTTTTAATTGCTCTTCATTAGGCAGAACAGTTTCTGTGGAAAAAGACTTTCCATAGAGGGGAGCCTGGGTGGCTCAGTCGTTAGGCGTCTGCCTTCGGCTCAGGTGGTGATCCCGGGGTCCTGGGATCGAGCCCCGCATCAGGCTCCCTGTTCAGCGGGGAGCCTGCTTCTCCCTCTCCCACCCCCCACCCCCGCTTGTGTTCCCATTCGCTATCTCTCTCTCTGTCAAATAAATAAATAAAATCTTAAAAAAAAAAAAAAAAAGACTTTCCATAGATATTACCTTCCAGCAATTTCATAAAGAGTCAACGGAAGCTCTGTGGGATAACCTGACTCACCTAGGCTCAGGCAAGCAGTTCCAGAACTCAACCCAGTGCTCCTGACAACAAGCCCCTTGATGCACCAGCATGCCTCTATCGAGAATTCCCAAACACTCTCCTTCTGACTCCATCACCAAAGAAACTACAGAGAAAATACGGCATGTCAAAATATCTAGATGATACATTTAGAAAAACTAGAAAGTCAGGCTCAACTTTTAAACAGTAAAAGCCTGCTTTGAATAATTTTGATTTTTCCCTTGACCCTAATTGTAACTCTTCTGATGAAAAGACTAATCAATTATGAAACATCACCTTTGACAAATGACAAGACATCATCCGAGTCTGTATCTGACGACAAAAAGCCACCTAACTCTAGATGCTGGCCACTCAACCATATCCTAGGCCCAACTGAATAAACACTGTTAGATTAAGGAACAAAAGATATGTTAAAAACACACAAAGAGTAAATTTCACCTTCCCTTTCTAATAAAAGTTACTTCTAGGAAACAGATGATCAGAATATATTTTGTAAGCAATAAGTGAACAGAGAAAATGGGATCCCCTGCAATGTTCTACCCGCAGGGAAAGTAAGTAACTCTTGAACCAAATGGAGAATGCTGAGAGCTACTTAAGTTTTGCTTCCTGGCTCAACTAGAGAAAAGAGAAAAGCCCAGGAGGTTTGGGGTTAATGAGAAGTTTTACCTCCAGTCCTGACATGAAGATGACACTGTGCCAAATGGACCTGCTGCTTTCTCTGAATGCTGACATCCTGTGACAAGCTGCATCACTGACTCAGATGCTGATGTTCAAAACTTCGAGTCTCATGGAGCCAGAGCAGAGAAGTGCTGTCAGGTGGGGATAAGTAGGACCTCCGACCTATGGCATGCACACCTGCTTCGGTTTCTGGGAGAAGGGGAAACACATACTTGTTTTTTAAGTAGTAATTATCTTCATTCTAAAGTAGACCAATGACTTTGTCATTTGGAAAAGCGAAATTACTCTTCCAAATCAACACCTCAACTCGTCTGTTCCTCATGCAACTTGAGTGGGGTCTCGTTTACTCCAGCCTCCAGGCCCCCACCTGGAGGACCCTCCTGCACAATCCTGACAGCCCATTACCGCCATCCCCGGGGGACATGGGGCACAATGCTGATGTTGGGGGACGGCTCTGGGGCTTGTTGCCGCCACACCTGTGCCTAGGGGAGCAGGAACCTGGAGGGCCCTCCCAGACGATCATAACGGACCATTACCACCATCCCCCTGAGGACATGGGGCACAATGCTGAAGTTGGAGGACGGCTCTGGGGCTTGTTACCGCCACACCTGTGCCTGGGGGAACAGGGGACACCCTGCTGAACTCGGGGTGCTGCTCAAGGTCCATTACCTGCACTCTGCCAGGGCACAGGCGGCACCCCACTGAACCTGGGGACTGTGTGCGGTCCTTACGTGCACTCTTCCAGGGGAACACGGGAAACCCTGAAATGTCCGCAACCCATCCCAAAAAAGCTCGGGTGAGCGGGGTCCTGGAGTTCACGGGGCTGGGGGATACAGCCCGTTGAAGGACTTTCAACGATTAGGAAACTCATCTGAGTTCGCGGGATTAGCTCGCTCCCCGCCGCCTTCGAGGGCCCCCCAACTCCCACCCGGGGAGCACCCTACCCCCGGGACCCCACCCCGGCCCACAGCGTGGTCTCACCCAGCCGGGAACTCCACAAGTGAATTCTCTGGCAGCGGGCCTTCTGCCCCACCTCCGCATCCCGGGGCAGCTCCGGGTCCTCCCGCAGAAAGGTAGCTCCACCCCCACGCGGTGATTGGTCGGGGAGAGTGGTGCCCCGAGCCCATTGGATGCTGCGCCTGCCTCTACCGAGCAACCCGCCCTCAGGCCCGCGGCTCCCTGCGACGGCAGGTGGTCCAGGAGGCCCCTCCTCACGCCAACACCTGGCTTGGCGGCGCAGGCATGGGCGGGGGCTATGGGCGGGGTCCGCCCCTCCCCCGGCCCATTCCGCGGAGGCCTCTGGCTGCAGACCACCCCCAGAGCCCTGCCCCTTCCCTTCCTGCACCAACCCACCTGCAGAGCTGTTCCTGGCTCCCGGCAAGGTCAGCTGCGCTCGGACCTTCCGAGGCTTTGGGCTTTAGAAAATGCAATGGTTTCACGCATTTCCAAGGCAGTTTTAAACCCAAAAAGTAATGCTCTAAGCGGGAAGAGCTTCGCCTTCTGGTCTCACCCATGGAGTGGATAGTGCTTCTTGGACCTTCAAAGCATCCTTGTAGGATGAGCCCGTTTATGCTGGAATATATATACATATGCTTGGTTCTACAGGGAAGCTCCAGGATGAAGAACAGCCGCCCTTCTGTGCTGTTGGAGTTGCGAACCAGGAACATTTATTTTTCACTTAAAAAGAAAACATATTGTTATTGTCGACACTAAATGAACAAACCCTTTAAAACACTTTAGAGAGAAAGGAAGAGAGTTTTATTCAAACCCAAATCAGGACAGCTGCCTGGGAGACACAATCTTCACAAAGAAGGGAGTGCTCGGGGGAAGGAACATTTGAGGCAGGTTTATATATTTGTTCTGTGTTGTTTTACATACAGAGTTACATATCATCATGAGGAAGAACATTCAAGAAAGTTACAGACTTTTTCTTATGTTTTCAGTTTCTGCAAGTCGGTATGACTTTAATCTTATGGGAGCCAGAGAGGTTCTTTTGTTTTTCTTATCTTTATGTTTGCAATGGCATTTTGGGTTATCTTTTTCTTCTCAAACCAGATGTACAATATGCGCTTGGGACAGAAATAGGACCCATGCTCTGAGGTTTTACCCGGTCATTTTCAGCTTGGTAAAATGTTAAAGGGTAGGTTCTCTGGGAGCCCAGGATCCAGGTCCACGGATGGTAAAAGATAAAAATTTCCATTATCATTAGAATTACTACTAAAGGGAGGAACTTGAGACAAAAGTACCTTTAACAATAGTACCAAGAAATCAAAATGATGCCTAGAGAAGTTCACCTGTTCCATGGTCCACACAAGTAAGAGAGGGGTTCACAGACACTGGGCTCCTCCCCTTCTCCTGCGCAAATCTCTGAAGCACACAGATAATTTAAAGTCAGAATTTTAGAACTGCCAGACATCTTAGAGATGTCTGGCACCATTCCCTTGGACTATAGAATAAAACAGAGTAGCTCATTTTCAGGGCACTAATGGAAACATGAAGTGCCCCTAAAGCTTGGATACACTGTCTCAGTTCTTTCCTTGCAGATTTTGACTAATGTAATTCATAGTCATACCATATAAACACTACGATGGTTGGGAAGTAAATAATCGTAGCTAAGGGACTATTTTAGCAATGTTTATAAGCACTGTCTCACTTCGTAGAAGAGGCTGAGCTGAATGTTTTTAAATACTATTTCAGACCTGTCTTACAGTACACTCTGAACATACCAGAGCCTGAATCAATTAAAAAAAGATCGTTCTTTCAGTAACTGTAATATTAGAAAAATATTATAATGTCTCTATTCCTAGAGATCTTGGAGTATCTTACTCAAAGATCCTCCAATTACGATGGGCAGAGGTTAAAAGGCCAACTGAATTCATTCCAGTTGGCCACACAACAAGAAAATCCTGATACTTGATATGTTTCCAGATACAGAAGACCAGAGATAAGAGGGAAATAGCAGGGCGCCTGGGTGGCTCAGTTGGTTAAGCGACTGCCTTCGGCTCAGGTCATGATCCTAGAGTCCCAGGATCGAGTCCCACATCAGGCTCCCTGCTCGGCGGGGACTCTGCTTCTCCCTCTGACCCTCCCCCCTCTCTCTCTCTCTCTTTCTCAAATAAATAAATAAAATCTTTTAAAAAAAAAAAAAAAAGAGGGAAATAGTACCGTGTATGGAATAACAAGGGATTTGGAGTCACTTTGGAGATCCCACTTAGATCTCTGACACTAAAATCCTCCGTGACTTGTATCGTCTCTGAGCCCCTGCCTAACCATCTAGAAAATGTGACTCATAATACCTACATCATAGTTTAGAAGTTTAAGAGGGAGAATTCCACAAAGAGCCAGTGTGATGGCGCTCAAGGGCAGGTGCTCAGGAAGCCATAATTACTATTTGGATCTATTCCTTTTCCAGAAAAAAAGAACACATGTTGAAACCATATTTCTAATAGATGGCTCACAAGATGATTTTCAAACCTTAAGGAAGGTCAAGAAGCTGCTATTGTGTCATATTTCACTCAGAAATCATGTTGTTGGACTGGTGAGGACAATACAATAGCACCATCGTCACTAGGCGTGGGGAGCTTCCCATTTCCATATGGCCATGTTGTCCCCCTTAGCTCAGGGCCACCAGAAAGGGCAGCTTGGGTGGGAGACACCATCATCACTAGGAGTGTGGAGCTTCCCATTTCCATATGGCTATGTTGTCCCCCTTAGCTCAGGGCCACCAGAAAGGGCAGCTGGGGGTGACCACATACCCAGGCTGCCAGGTGTGGCTGAGGCAGGCAGAACTCGGACTTAAGGCTCAACTCCTGTCTACCGTATTTATAGTGCTCTTCACGGATAGAATGCCATTGTCTGTGAGCTCTGATGTAGAAAAGATCGAGAATTTCCATTGTGATTCCCTCTCTGACCCTTAGGATATGTAGCAAATTTACATTTAAGTTTTAAGCATTGAGGGACTTCCTGCTTTTCTTTTCATTATGGCTATGGCTCAATTCCCTGTGGTCTAAGAATATAATCTAGTTAATTTCAGGCTTTTAAAATGTGTAGACTTGATTCATGGCTCAACATATCATCTATTTGGATAAATATTCTAGGACCACTTGAAAATAATGTATTCTGCACTTACTATGTAATGTTCCATATATGTCAATTAGGTCACATTTCTTACCAATGTTTTGTCTGCTTTTTCTATCAGATATTGAGAAAGGTATATTAAAATCTTCAAACAATGCTACTCTAGTCAACATTGCATTGGAGAATCTCCCATGTGTTATAAGCCAAGAGAAACAAAAAGAATAAGAATTGAGGAGATCATTGTGACTATTCACAGATAATATGATGGTGTACATAGAAAATCCAAAGTAGTCTATAAATACACTATTAGAATTAAACATGGAAAACTTGCAAATCTTAGAACCAAGGAAGCAATCCAGAAAGCAGCCAGGGAAAACAGATTTCTTACATACGGATGGAGGAACATCAGAATAACGTCAGACCTGTCCATAGGGACCTGGCAAGCCAGAAAGGGCTGGAAAGACATATTCACGGTACTAAATGAGAACATGCAGCCAAGGATACATAGTCAGGGAAATGTTGCAAAGGAAAACCAAACCTGGGGGCATCACAATGCCTGACTTCAATCTATATTACAAATCTGTGACAGGATGGTATTGGCACAAAAACACATAGATCAATGGAACAGAATAAAGACCACAGAAATGGACCCTCAACTCTATGGTCAACCAATCTTAGATCAGGAATGAATGTCCAATGGAAAAAAGACAGTCTCTCCAATAAATGGTGCTGGGACAACTGGACAGCCACATGCAGAAGATTGAAACTTGACCATTCTCTTACATCATACACAAAGATAAACTCAAAATGGATAAAAGACCTCAATGTGAGACAGGAGTCCATCAAAATCCTAGAGGAGAACAGAGGCAGTCACCTCTTTGACATCAGCCACAGCAACTTCTTTCAAGACATGTCTATAAAGGCAAGGGAAACAAAAGCAAAAATGAACTTTTGGGACTTCATCAAGATAAAAAGCTTCTGCACAGCAAAGGAAACAGTCAACAAAACTAAGAGGCAACCCATGGAATGGGAGAAGATATTTGCAAATGACATTACAGATGAAGGGCTGGTACCCAAGATCTAGAAAGAACTTCTCAAACTCAACACCCCCTGCCAAAAAAATAATAATAATCCAATCAAGAAATGGGCAGAAGACATGAACAGACATTTCTCCAAAAAAGACATACAAATGACTAACGTTTAACATCACTAGCCATCATGGAAATTCAAATCAAAACCACAATGAGATACCACCTCACACCAGTCAGAATGGCTAAAATTAACAAATCAGGAAATGACAGATGTTCTGAGGATGTGGAGAAAGAGGAACCCTCTTTACACTGTTGGTGGGAATGCAAGCTAGTACAGCCACTCTGGAAAACAGTATGGAGGTTCCTCAAGATGTTAAAAATAGAACTACCCTACTACCTAACAATTGCACTACTGGGTATTTACCCCAAAGATACAGACGTAGTGAAAAGAAGGGGCACCTGAACCCCAATGTTCATAGCAGCAATGTCTGCAATAGCCAAACTGTGCAAGGAGCCGAGATGCCCTTCAACAGATGAATGGATAAAGATGTGGTCCATATATACAAGGGATTACTCAGCCATCAGAAAGGATAAATACCTACAATTTGCATTGACGTGGCTGGAACTGGAGGGGATTATGCTAAGTGAAATAAGTCAAGCAGAGAAAGACAGTTACCATATGGTTTCACTCATATGTGGAACATAAGGAATAGCATGGAGGACCATAGCGGAAGGGAAGGAAAACTGAATGGGAAGAAATCAGAGAGGGAGACAAACCATGAGAGACTCTGGACTCTGGGAACCTAACTGAGGGTTACAGAAGGGAGGGGGTGGGGGGATGGGGTAACTGGGTGATGGGTATTAAGGAGGGCACATGTGATGAGCACTGGGTGTTATATGCAAATAATGAATCGTTGAACACTACATCAAAAAATAAAGATGTACTATATGTTGGCTAACTGAACATAATTAAATAAGTAAGTAAATAAATAAATATGCTTTCTACATGAAAAACAAATAATGGGTACAGAGTTTCAGATTTGCAAATGAAATGTTCTCAAGATATGTATCACAGCAGTATAAATATACTTAACACTACCGGACTTTATACTGAAAATGTTTAAAATGGCAAAATCAATGTTATGATTTTTTTTTAAAGATTTTATTTATTTATTTGACAGAGAGAGACACAGCAAGAGAGGGAACACAAGCAGGGGGAGTGGGAGAGGGAGAAGCAGGCTTCCCGCTGAGCAGGGAGCCCGATGTGGGGCTCGATCCCAGGACCCTGGGATCATGACCTGAGCCGAAAGCAGACGCTTAACGACTGAGCCACCCAGGCGCCCCAATGTGATGATTTTTTACAACTTTTTTCCTTTTTTTATTATGTTAATCACCATACATTACATCATTTTTCCCTGCCTACTATCTTCTTTTTTCTTAACATATAAAGTATTATTTGTTTCAGAGGTACAGGTCTGTGATTCAACAGTCTTACACATTTCACAGCGCTCACCATAGCACATACCCTCCCCAATGTCTATCACGCAGCCGCCCCATCCCTCCCACCCCCCACCACTCCAGCAATCCTCAGTTGGTTTCCTGAGATTAAGAATTACTCATATCAGTGAGATCAGGGTGCCTGGGTGGCTCAGATGGTTAAGCGTCTGCCTTCGGCTCAGGTCATGATCCCAGGGTCCTGGGATCAAGTCCCACATCGGGCTCCCGGCTCAGCGGGGAGCCTGCTTCTCCCTCTGACCCTTGCCCCTCTCATGCTGTTT
>NW_027934158.1:0-222 GCF_054177405.1 Leptonychotes weddellii | reverse complement strand
TTATTTACAATGTGTACAATCCTAAGGCAAAATTCAGCTAAAAGTTCCTGATGACCCACGGCTTTTATGCAGGGAGGCAGGTGCTGACTTATGCTAACGTCTGACCTTTTCATCTACAGGGAAAATTCCCTTACCCAGTGAGACCAGGTTACTGTAGTTCTCCAGCATCACTTCCTGGTACACGTTTCTCTGAGAAGGACCCAGCTTCCTCCACTCATCCCG
>NW_027934157.1:0-222 GCF_054177405.1 Leptonychotes weddellii | reverse complement strand
CGGACAATGGGGTATGATTCAGTGCCAGAAGCAAACGAGCTAGCAAGCCATGAAAAGAGCTGGAGGCTCCTTAAATGCATATTACTAAGGGAAAGAACCCAATCTGGAAACACTCCATACTGTAGGATTCCAATTCTATGACATTGTGGAAAAGGTAAAAACTTTGGAGATAATAGCAGGATCAGTGGCTGCCAGGGGCAGAGGGGATGGGCAGAGAATAGG
>NW_027934156.1:0-222 GCF_054177405.1 Leptonychotes weddellii | reverse complement strand
GCCCCGAGGGAAGCACCGCCCATGGCTAAGGGTTAGGAAGCCGAAGCGCATCCGAACGTTCCCGAATTGGTGCAGAGGTTCAAGGGGCGGGTCCAATGGGGAGCAAGGCCAAGACAGGCGTGGCATAGGGGAAAGAAACGCGGAAATGGCGGGCGAGTTAAGCGGGTATTTTCCACCAAATGCCATCCGTGGTCCTGTTTGGTCCTCAATTGAAACACACCG
>NW_027934155.1:0-222 GCF_054177405.1 Leptonychotes weddellii | reverse complement strand
TGGGCAAAACAACTTGAAAAACCCTGGAGTGGATGAAACGATGGAGGATTTGGAGAGAATTAAGTATATGTAAGCGATTCTGCAAGCAAAAAATAAAGGAAATTACTAACTCTGGGGAAAGCAAAAGATGCATATGAAAGAAAATGTAATCATATTACAACAATTGGCTCTGCAGTGCCTAACATCTCCCTGGTCACATGACACAAATGAGGATTATGATGT
>NW_027934154.1:0-222 GCF_054177405.1 Leptonychotes weddellii | reverse complement strand
GGGAGGCAGGTGGTGAGGACACACCCAGCGGGGGAGGCAGGTGGTGAGGACACTCCCAGCGGGGGAGGCAGGTGGTGAGGACACTCCCAGTGGGGGGACACAGGTGGTGAGGACATACCCAGCGGGGGAGGCAGGTGGTGCACTGAACTGTAGCCATGTAGGTGGAGACAGGCTAGGGACATTCCCCAAAGAGGACAATGGGCAGAGGTCTAACAAGTGTCC
>NW_027934153.1:0-222 GCF_054177405.1 Leptonychotes weddellii | reverse complement strand
TCTCATGGTTCGTCTACCCCTCCGATTTCCCCCGCTGAATCTCAGATCTGTACCTCTGAAACAAATAATGCAATATATGTTAAGAAAAAAAAAAAGAAGAAGAAGAAGGTAGCAGGAGAGGACTTATACTTCTTGATTTCAAAACTTAATACAAAGCTACAGTGATCAAAAACAGAAGTATAAATATACGAGGAAATGGTATTTAGAGTCCAGAAATAAATC
>NW_027934152.1:0-222 GCF_054177405.1 Leptonychotes weddellii | reverse complement strand
GGGCGGACATGGTAATAAAACTCTAAGCAGCTGGAAGGGGGGCGGAGAGGGTGTGTAAATAGGGGGCCCCCAGGCCTCCTGCCCCACGCCCGTAAGCCAGGCGGCCCCCCGACCACACCCCCAGCCTCACCCTGGCATTGCTCACCTGGAGTGCGTGAGGGCCCTTTGGAGCCCCGGAGGCACAGCCCGCTGCCGGCTCCGCGGTCGGCTGCCAGGCCTTAT
>NW_027934151.1:0-222 GCF_054177405.1 Leptonychotes weddellii | reverse complement strand
TACAATACATCATTAGTTTTTGATGTGGTGATCCACGATCCATTGTTTTTGTATACTACCCAGTGCTCCATGCAGTATGTGCTCTCCTTAATACCCATCACCGGGCTAACCAATCCCCCCTCCCCCCTCCCCTCTAAAACCCTGTTTGTTTCTCAGAGTCCATAGTCTCTCATGGTTCATCTCTCCCTCCAATTCCCCCACCCCATTTTTCCCTTCCTTCTC
>NW_027934150.1:0-222 GCF_054177405.1 Leptonychotes weddellii | reverse complement strand
TGCCGAGCAGGGAGCCCGATGCGGGACTCGATCCAGGGACTCCGGGATCATGACCTGAGCCGAAGGCAGTCGCTTAACCAACTGAGCCACCCAGGCGCCCTAGCCAGCATATCTTAAAAGCATCAGAGAGGGGACAGAACGTGGCTACGGCCCCAAGTGGCAGGCACCTCCGAATTGCAAAAGCCCTGTTTCCCCTGCTGTTGTCGCTTCTGAGCTCGCTGC
>NW_027934149.1:0-222 GCF_054177405.1 Leptonychotes weddellii | reverse complement strand
ATAATTTTTATATAATCCTTCATATCATAGTGATAATTACCCAATTTCAAATTTCTCTGTGCACTGACAAATTCATCATACAACAATGAAGAAAACCTTAAAATATCAACTTTACTGAGAAATATAAAAGAGGAATTTTAAAATATGATTCCTGAAATGAAAATTAGAATATTTAAAATTATCTATAAATTTGTTTTGATGTGATGCATCTACATGGATATT
>NW_027934148.1:0-222 GCF_054177405.1 Leptonychotes weddellii | reverse complement strand
TTCTTAAGAATTTTATACAAGAAAAAAGGAGAGTGAGCCTATCAATCCCAAGAGAGAGAAGCCAACCCTTGATGGCTCCTAAAGGCCAGTCAGATGCCTTTGGACCTCCTCGTGACTGACTTCCTGCTCCTAAATGCCAGTCTGATGGCTCCTTTGGACTTCATCGTGACTGACTTCCCCGCTCCTAAATGCCAGTCTGATGGCTCCTTTGGACTTCATCGT
>NW_027934147.1:0-222 GCF_054177405.1 Leptonychotes weddellii | reverse complement strand
TGAGCCCCTGGAGCAGGGCTGGCGCACAGTAGGAGCTCATGCACTGTTTGTGGAAGGAATGAGTCCACCATTGGGGAGGATCTGGGTTGGGGGCTGACGGGCCCACCCTAAACAGCTCACAGTCAGTGCATGCATGAGTTGTGCTACCGTGACCATATAGGGGTTCAGGGAAAGGAGCCCGTAGCCCACGAGCTGCCCTGTGGGGAGAGCGAGAAGGGGTGG
>NW_027934146.1:0-222 GCF_054177405.1 Leptonychotes weddellii | reverse complement strand
CTAGAATATTAATCAGGTTCCTGAAATAGGGTTTAATAGCATTTCCCCTCACTCTTATTTTGTTCCTGCCTCTACCACCAAGGAGGAGTTTCTACTGTTTAATATATGGCAGACAGTGGGTTTAAAAGTGCTCAGAACTCCACATGTATCATATGACCTCACTGATATGAGGAATTCTTAATCTCAGGAAACAAACTGAGGGTGGCTGGAGTGGGGGGTGGG
>NW_027934145.1:0-222 GCF_054177405.1 Leptonychotes weddellii | reverse complement strand
TAATTTTAATTTAAGTGTGGACGTGATATAAAAACTACAGAGCACAAGCAGAAGTAACAGATATTAAGAAAGCAGCATCAACGTTTTCACCAAAACAGGTTTTCATTTTTCACGATATGAAATCCAGTTTCTAATAGTATAGCATGGGTTTACATGTTACTTTGTTCAGTGAAATGTAAGAGAAATGAAGCAGACATATTTAAACATAACTTCAACGTGCAG
>NW_027934144.1:0-222 GCF_054177405.1 Leptonychotes weddellii | reverse complement strand
ATTTCTTTGTTGATCTTTTGCTTAGATGATCTGTCCATTTCAGTGAGAGGGGTGTTAATGTCTCCTACTATTATTGTATTGTTGTCGATGTGTTTCTTTGCTTTTGTTATTAATTGGCTTATATAAATGGCTGCTCCCATGTTAGGGGCATAGATATTTACAACTGCTAGATCTTCTTGTTGGATAGACACTTTAAGTAAGCTATAGTGTCCTTCCTCATCT
>NW_027934143.1:0-222 GCF_054177405.1 Leptonychotes weddellii | reverse complement strand
GGCTGGAATTTTCCCCATTTGGCTGAGGCCTTCTCTTTTTCTCAGGACTCTGGGATGAGGAGACCATGGTACTCTGGCTGCCATGGCCCTGGAGCATGGCCAAACTTCTGCAGCATTCTGGGTAACATCCCACCACTCAGTGCTCAAGCCCAGTGGCCCCCCATCACTGGAGATGGCTACAGGGTTGGTTAGGAGTGGGATCCTGTGTGAGGGGCTGGTTCT
>NW_027934142.1:0-222 GCF_054177405.1 Leptonychotes weddellii | reverse complement strand
GTCCAGAGGTAGCGTATGCTTGTCTCCTAATTTCCCACCGGGGGAGGTGCCGCCTGCTGGTGGGACCCGCTGGGCTTGTCCCCCAGGAGTGGGCACCAAGTGCAAAGAGCTGGCTGTAAGGCCGATGCTGAGCTCCCTCTCCCGCCCCTGGGGCCTTCTTTGCTTTCCCCAAGGGGTGGATCTGCCTCAACAAGCTGGGACTGGCAGTGTTCCCAGCCTGGG
>NW_027934141.1:0-222 GCF_054177405.1 Leptonychotes weddellii | reverse complement strand
GATCTGCTCAAGTCAAGTGTCCACAACATTCCGAAATTCTGGTTCAAGTTCTTGGAGCTGACAAGGCAGTAATCATCTTTGATCAAGTCAAAGATGTGTTTGCTGTCTGATTTTGTGTTGTTTGAATAAGGATCTCATTTTCCATTCTTTACTGACTGGAGTGCTCAGATCTGCTCTGAGTCAGCAAAAATAGCCTGTATTTGGGTGCATGTAAGTCTGAAT
>NW_027934140.1:0-222 GCF_054177405.1 Leptonychotes weddellii | reverse complement strand
TGGTGGCCGCAGAGGGAAGCGAGGCTGGGGCGTAAGGGAATGGCCAAGGTCCTGCTTGCGGCTGTGCTGGCCTCTTGGCTGTCTTTTCTGTTCTGATCCAGCGCTTCCCGGTGTTCTAGCTCCCTGCCCCGCGGGCCCCGCTCCCTCTGTGTGTGTGTGTGCCCTGATCTGTCTGGGGCACCTGCTGGGGTCAGGTGTGCCCCTGGGCCAGACATCCACCTC
>NW_027934139.1:0-222 GCF_054177405.1 Leptonychotes weddellii | reverse complement strand
AGTCTTCTGAAGCTAGTGTATCAAGTGGGTCTGTATTCCAAGCATGGGTCAATAGAGCCAACCTCATGGACCAACATCTTAATATGTTTTTTTTTTATTCTTATGTTAATCCCCATACATTACATCATTAGTTTTAGATGAAGTGTTCCATGATTCATTGTTTGTGCATAACACCCAGTGCTCCATGCAGAATGTGCCCGCCTCAATACCCACCCCCAGGCT
>NW_027934138.1:0-1304 GCF_054177405.1 Leptonychotes weddellii | reverse complement strand
TGATAATTAAAAATCTATGCAAATATGCTTTGCAAATTGCGACACCTATCTACAAAAAATTTAATCTACTATTATATTTGATCAGCCTGCCATATAGATACTCTTGGGTTCTCATTTGCATGCTTAAATTTCTTCTGGGATGAATTTAGTTATGTATCTATTTTTTAAAGATTTTATTTATTTATTTTAGAGAGAGAGAGTGAATGTGAGTGCGGGGAGGGGCAGAAGGAGAGGCAGAGAATCTCAAGCAGACTCCACACTGAGTGTGGAAAATGACATAGGGCTCAATGTCACAACCCTGAGATCGTGACCTGAGCCAAAACCAAAAGTCAGATGTTTAACCGACTGAGCCACCCAAGTGCCTCTTTGTATCTTTTATTTATCTTGGGAAAACATAAACAGATTTCTCTAGATTTTCATGAAACTGAGAGTAATATTTGTGTCAAGGCTTTTTGAGTTGATATCTTGATTAAGAGATATTCATTGAGTTTCTGTCTTAGATGATATGTAAGAACTGGGTTCCTTGGGGGTTATAAATAAGTATAAGTTAGTTTTCAGTTCAAATATAAAATATTGGATGTATACATATATCTCTATACATATATTTATATATACATATAAATATAGATATAGATAAATGGAGAACACAAAATAAGTACCAAGCCATTCAAAAAGCTTATGTGAAAATTCTTACAAATATTTAAGAGCTTTTTGTGGGGGGTGGGAGGGCAGGGTAGTTTCATGCAGAGACATTTTATGACTTCCTAAAATTCCTAATTTTCCATCCATTTGATTGACCAAATAGTAATAAGTTAAAACAATACTAAGTACTGATAATTATATTGAGCCCTGGGGAATCATAAACTCCATCGGTAAGCATATGGTTTTGTACAACTACTTTGAAAAAAACAATTTTGCTTTATCTATTAAATTGTTAAAATATGCCCTATGATGCTGCAAGTCCCAAGAAATAGGACATATGTTCTATATATATCCTAAAGAAACTCTTCATAGTAACATAAAATTACTTGTACAAAAATTTTTATAGCAACATTACTTTTTTTTTTTTTTTTGGATGCTTTTTTTTTTTTATTCTTATGTTAATCCCCATACATTACATCATTAGTTTTAGATGAAGTGTTCCATGATTCATTGTTTGTGCATAACACCCAGTGCTCCATGCAGAATGTGCCCTCCTCAATACCCACCACCAGGCTAAGCCATCCTCCCACCCCCCTCCCCTCTAGAACCCTCAGTTTGTTTTTCAGAGTCCATTGTCTCTCATGGTTCGTCCACCCCTCCGA
>NW_027934137.1:0-222 GCF_054177405.1 Leptonychotes weddellii | reverse complement strand
ATTTTTATATAATCCTTCATATCATCATAGTGATAATTACCCAATTTCAAATTTCTCTGTGCACTGACAAATTCATCATACAACAATGAAGAAAACCTTAAAATATCAACTTTACTGAGAAATATAAAAGAGGAATTTTAAAATATGATTCCTGAAATGAAAATTAGAATATTTAAAATTATCTATAAATTTGTTTTGATGTGATGCATCTACATGGATATT
>NW_027934136.1:0-222 GCF_054177405.1 Leptonychotes weddellii | reverse complement strand
TGCCCTTCCTCTCTAAAAAAATTAAAAAAAAAAAATCTGAGGATGTGTTAAGAAATAATGAGATATTATCTACATAGGTTTCTCAGCTCTCTGCCTGTGAGGATTTTTTATTTTGTTTCAAAAGACTAGATGGTGAAGTTCTCCCTTGCCCTCAATTATCAGGGGAAGAAAGAGAAACTTGTCCAGTTCTGTGGACCAGTCTGTTCACCACTTCCCTGGGGG
>NW_027934135.1:0-222 GCF_054177405.1 Leptonychotes weddellii | reverse complement strand
GGTGAATACCCTGTGTAGATAAATGTAACCACCAGCAATTAAAGGAAAAAGTCCATCTTTTAGGCAAGTAGTTGGCTTTCGTTGAACTTTGGCAAAATGATTACATCAGTGAACTGATATCTGCAACTTCAGTTGTGAGCATTTCATGAGCATTTCTCTATGTCGAGGGTGCTACCAAATGAAAACAGAAATCACAGAGGCTGAGTGGTGACAGAAGCAGAG
>NW_027934134.1:0-222 GCF_054177405.1 Leptonychotes weddellii | reverse complement strand
TGAGCCCCTGGAGCAGGGCTGGTGCACAGTAGGAGCTCATGCACTGTTTGTGGAAGGAATGAGTCCACCATTGGGGAGGATCTGGGTTGGGGGCTGACGGGCCCACCCTAAACAGCTCACAGTCAGTGCATGCATGAGTTGTGCTACCGTGACCATATAGGGGTTCAGGGAAAGGAGCCCGTAGCCCACGAGCTGCCCTGTGGGGAGAGCGAGAAGGGGTGG
>NW_027934133.1:0-222 GCF_054177405.1 Leptonychotes weddellii | reverse complement strand
GAAGTTTGAGTTTTGGTACTGCTCTCTTTCTTCTTTTCCTATTTTTTTTTCTTACTGTGCTGCAGAAGAACAAGTATCTTCTTTCTTTTCCATTTCTTTATTATTTTTTTTATTTTGAGGTTTAAAAAAGCTAATACAGGGGCGCCTGGTTGGCTCAGTCGTTAAGCGTCTGCTTCGGCTCAGGTCAGGATCCCAGGGTCCTGGGATCGAGCCCCGCATCGG
>NW_027934132.1:0-222 GCF_054177405.1 Leptonychotes weddellii | reverse complement strand
TCAAATAAATAAATAAAATCTTTAAAAAAAAAAAAAAAGGTAAAGTGGGGGCACCTGGGTGGCTCAGTCGGTTGGGCATCTGCCTGTGGCTCAGGTCATGATCCTGGAGTTCCAGGATTGAGCCCCACATTGGGCTCCCTGCTCAGCAGAGAGCTTCTTCTCCTTCTGCCCCCAACCCCCCTCATGCTCTCTCTCTCTCGCTCGCTCACTCTCTCTCAAATA
>NW_027934131.1:0-222 GCF_054177405.1 Leptonychotes weddellii | reverse complement strand
GCCTGGAGCAGAGCCCATGTCGCCCTGTGGGCGGGAATGAAGGACGAGACCCTGGAAATGTCTCTTTTGGGAAAACGGTAGCAGCGGTGGAAAGACCGCCCAGCTTCCGGCTGAGAGCCAGCCAGCTTCCCCGGGGCTTGGCAAGCAGGTGGGAGGACAGCGAGCCCCCACTCTGCTCCCTATCAGAGGACATAGCCCCCGATCTGGTGGTGAGTGCCTGTG
>NW_027934130.1:0-222 GCF_054177405.1 Leptonychotes weddellii | reverse complement strand
TAAAATTTAAAAAAAGAATGTAGGTAGAAATGGTTACTTTTTATGGGGGGGAGGGGCAGTTGGACAGAAGAGGAATAAGTAAAAGATTAAGGGAAGAGGTGTTAGAAGAGAAAAGGAAAACCAGGAGAATATAAACCTGGAAGCCAAGAAGGAAAGGGAATCAGGTTATCAGTAATGAAAAAAGGACCAAATGCTTGAGATGTAGAAACCATCAGTAGGTTT
>NW_027934129.1:0-222 GCF_054177405.1 Leptonychotes weddellii | reverse complement strand
CAACTGTGCACTTGCACACGTGCGCTCTCTTGAATAAAATAAGTAAATCTTCAAAAACAATCAAATTAATTCTCACATAACCAGAGTATTTAGGAAGGACCCATCCCTAGTCCTTGCAGTTTTTTTTTTTATTATCATGGTTTTTTTTAAATTTTATTTTATGTTATGTTAATCACCATACATTACATCATTAATTTTTGATGTAGTGTTCCATGATTCATT
>NW_027934128.1:0-222 GCF_054177405.1 Leptonychotes weddellii | reverse complement strand
GAGTTTCTTATACTTAGAAATCTTATAGAGAGTATTTAAAGTAAATATAAGGTCAGTGTTCCAGAATATTTGTCTACTCTTCCTAATAGCAAACAAATCATTTAGTTGGAACCTGGCCATTTCACCAGCACATCTTGTTTCAATATGAAGTATGAGGATTTTTGTCCCGTCCTGGTAATGTCCTCACCATCTTGATGGATTCTGCCTTGTTTTGTTGAATCG
>NW_027934127.1:0-1304 GCF_054177405.1 Leptonychotes weddellii | reverse complement strand
TCACCGGTGCTGGCTGCCTGGTTCCTGTCGATTAGCAAGCAGTTAAAAATTTATGGCAAGTTGAAATTAATTGGCCACAGTGAGGCGTGAGTTTGTCTCAGGCCAAGGCTCCGTGGCCCGGGCTTCGTGAGCCTGGAAGGGGGGAGACTCTGTAATGGAAGCACCGGCCACACGGACGCCTGGGTCACCGTCCTTCAGATGCTCTGACGGGGTCTGTCCCGGCCTGGGTTCAGGCTGCCGTCCTCATACACCTGCTTCGTGGCCCCAGCCCCCCGTCTTGCTGCCCCAGACAGACAGCCTTAGCCTGGCCTTCAAGACTCTTCATGATGCCTCTGGCCTCCCTCCACCTCGGCTCCCCCCACATACTCGCCCAGCACTGGGGCCACACCGCAGTATCCCCAGCACCAGACGGAGCTGGGTTCTGTCAGGTCCCTGGGCCTTTCCACGTGCTGGTTCTCTCGCCCTCTCTTCTTCCTCCCTTGGCCAGTTCCTGCCAAGGGGAGGCAACTCTGTGCCCTGGCTCTTCCCTTTCCCCTGTCCCACCCTCAGACTGCTCTGGGACTCAGAGTTGCTCCCCTGCTAGCCGCCGCAGGATTCGGGAGCAGAGACAGGCTCAGGCATGTGGCAAAGGCCTGAGTCCGGGCACCTGGCTGCAGGAAGGAAGCTCATCCTGGGCTTGCACCCCTGATCCCGGGTCCTGCCAGGAACAAGGACAGGGCTGCTTGAATGTCGAGAATGGCCCTGCAGTGCTCCTGGGGGTCCCTGTCCTTTACCACAGAGATGCTGAGACCCGAGAGGGCGAGGAGACAGTCAGACAGAAGAGCCATGCAGGGCTGACAAGAGAGATGCACAAGAGCAAGGTGATGGGAAAGTGGGGGGCTGCACCCTGGAGAGAGGGGTGTCTGTGCCTGCCTCCTCCACTCACCTGAATCCAGCCTCCTGGTGATGTGGTGATGTGGGGAGTGGGGGGTTTGGGAGGGGTGTGGAGGGAGTGGGTAATGGGGGGGTGTAGGAGGGTGTGGTCAGCATGGGGGCAGCGTGGGGGGCATGGGCGGTGTGGGTGGAGGTGGGGGCATGGGAGTGGGCAGTGGGGTGCATGCAGGGGGTGTGGAGGGCATGGGTGATGTGAGTGGTATGGGTGGTGTGGGGTATGTGGGGGGTGTGAGGTGTGTGTATATGTGGGTGGTGTGGGGGGTGTGGGGGATATTGGTGGTATGGGGGTGTGGGGGATATGAGGGTGTGAAGGGTGTGTGTGGATGGTATGGGGGTGGGGCAGTGGGGGGCATGAAGGTGCAGGGAGTGTG
>NW_027934126.1:0-222 GCF_054177405.1 Leptonychotes weddellii | reverse complement strand
TGCCGAGCAGGGAGCCCGATGCAGGACTCGATCCAGGGACTCCGGGATCATGACCTGAGCCGAAGGCAGTCGCTTAACCAACTGAGCCACCCAGGCGCCCTAGCCAGCATATCTTAAAAGCATCAGAGAGGGGACAGAACGTGGCTACGGCCCCAAGTGGCAGGCACCTCCGAATTGCAAAAGCCCTGTTTCCCCTGCTGTTGTCGCTTCTGAGCTCGCTGC
>NW_027934125.1:0-222 GCF_054177405.1 Leptonychotes weddellii | reverse complement strand
AGTTCTAGTTTTGTTTTTGTTTGTTTTTTTGCCTCTTCTCTCTTGATGTCTTCTTTGTATTTTGTTGATTTCTTTTGTATTGATATGCTTTGATTCCTTTTTCTTTTTCTTTTCATTTTCTATAACTTCTATAGGTATATATTCCTAAGTGCCTACATGAAATATATTGTAATTATAACATTCGATTTTAAGCTGACAATTTTAATCACATACAAAAAGTCT
>NW_027934124.1:0-222 GCF_054177405.1 Leptonychotes weddellii | reverse complement strand
CTGATGAGAGAGTTGTTGCTCTGCTTTTCTTCGATCTCCTGTTGAGTTTGTAGGTGTTCAGAATGGTTTGATCCCTGTCCAGCTGAATTCTTGAGACCAGACGAAATCCAGGTCTCCTACTCCTCCGCCATCTTGCTCCGCCCCCCCAAAAAAGGCAGTTTTTTGGTAATCAGGAGAAACAGTAAATAGAAGTTTAAATAGTACTAAAGAGTTTGATTTTGT
>NW_027934123.1:0-222 GCF_054177405.1 Leptonychotes weddellii | reverse complement strand
CAGGAAAAAGGAAAGGGAGAAAGGACAAGGAAGACAGTCACCTGGGAAGGATGCACCACAGCTATATCCATCCATCCATCCGTCCATCCGTCCATCCATCCATCCGTCCATCCATCTGTCCATCCGTCCATCCGTCCGTCCACCCATCCATCCACAGATACGTCTGTTTCCTCTTCTTGGCCATCATGCACAATGCTGCTATGAACACTCACAGGCCAGTTT
>NW_027934122.1:0-222 GCF_054177405.1 Leptonychotes weddellii | reverse complement strand
GTCCAGAGGTAGCGTATGCTTGCCTCCTAATTTCCCACCGGGGGAGGTGCCGCCTGCTGGTGGGACCCGCTGGGCTTGTCCCCCAGGAGTGGGCACCAAGTGCAAAGAGCTGGCTGTAAGGCCGATGCTGAGCTCCCTCTCCCGCCCCTGGGGCCTTCTTTGCTTTCCCCAAGGGGTGGATCTGCCTCAACAAGCTGGGACTGGCAGTGTTCCCAGCCTGGG
>NW_027934121.1:0-222 GCF_054177405.1 Leptonychotes weddellii | reverse complement strand
GGGGGGGGGGGGGGGTGTGGGGATGGGGGTGACTGGGTGATAGACACTGGGGAGGGTATGTGCTCTGGTAAGCGCTGTGAATTGTGCAAGAGTGTTGAATCTCAGATCTGTACCTCTGAAAGAAATAATGCAATATATGTTCAGAAAAAAAAGAAGAAGAAGAAGAAGAGAGCAGGAGGGGAAGATTGAAGGGGGGGAAATCGGAGGGGTAGACAAACCATG
>NW_027934120.1:0-222 GCF_054177405.1 Leptonychotes weddellii | reverse complement strand
TGTTGGTTATCATTGCCACCACTCTGGGTGCAGGCGGGGGCTGGGAGGGGGGGCGTGGGTCTCTGGGAAAGAGGGCACATCAGACAGACAGATATAAAAAGGTTGCTGGCGGAGGACTAGAAAGGACTCTAAGCTTGGATTGGGAATTAACCTTTAAAATTATATTCTTTGGAAGCAGTTGTCAGGCCTACTATGAGAAGAGACCAGAAAGGTCTCTCTAGG
>NW_027934119.1:0-222 GCF_054177405.1 Leptonychotes weddellii | reverse complement strand
GGGCACGTTCTGCATGGAGCACTGGGTGTTGGGCACGAACAATGAATCATGGAACACTTCATCTAGAACTAATGATGTAATGTATGGGGATTAACATAAGAATAAAAAAAAAAAGATCTAGTGCAGATTTTGAACAGTTTCACAAATACTGTAGAACACTGTAGTAGATGACTAGGGAATGCATAGGAGCAGAGTGGGAGGTAAAGGAAAAGATGAGCAGGC
>NW_027934118.1:0-222 GCF_054177405.1 Leptonychotes weddellii | reverse complement strand
TGGGCACTGCGGAGAACACGCGACTTGTTCATTTGTTCGCCCAGTTGCCTCATGTACACAGGTTAGCTCCAGTGTTCCAGGCACCGTGCGTGGGGCTAGCGGCCAAGGTGCACATGGGCGTGCTGGAGGGTGGGGGGCAGATGTGGTGAGGCAGCTTGTCCCACGAAGGATCCACTCACTGCAGGCTGCAAAGAGGAGGCCTGTTTACTCTGGGACCTGAAG
>NW_027934117.1:0-222 GCF_054177405.1 Leptonychotes weddellii | reverse complement strand
TGGGGGTTGAGCTAAGATTGCCCTTTTGCCCTTTGCAGAGTATTAACAGCAAGGCAGCTGAGTCCTCAGAGGAATGTCACTCTGCCTGTTTCAAGGACTTGTCAGTGGGCTGTAGGTAGTAAGGAAATTTAATGATTTTTCTTCTGCCTTTGTTTCCCACATCAATTACCAGGAAGTGGGGATCGTGGGGACCATTTTGAAAGTTGCCAACCACAGTGTAAT
>NW_027934116.1:0-1304 GCF_054177405.1 Leptonychotes weddellii | reverse complement strand
CGTCTCTCATGGTTCATCTCCTCCTCCGATTTCCCCCACTTCATTGGCCCCATCCTGCTATCTTCTTCTTTTTTTTTTTTTCTTAACATATAATGTATTATTTGTTTCAGAGGTACAGGTCTGTGATTCAACAGTCTTGCACAATTCACAGTGCTCACCATAGCACATACCCTCCCCAGTGTCTATCACCCAGCCACACCATCACTTCCACCCCACCCCCCACTCCAGCAACCCTCAGTTTGTTTCCTGAGATTAAGAATTCCTCATATCAGTGAGGTCATATGATACATCTTTCTCTGATTGACTTATTTCACTCAGCATAACACCCTCCAGTTCCATCCATGTCGTTGCAAATGGCAAGATCCCATTCCTTATGAGGGCTGCAGAATATTCCATTGTATATATATACCACTTCTTCTTTAGCCATTCACTGTCGATGGACATCTTGGCTCTTTCCACAGTTTGGCTATTGTGGACATAGCTGCTATAAACATCGGGGTGCACGTACCCCTTCGGCTCCCTACATTTGTATCTTTGGGGTAAATATCCAGAAGTGCAATTGCTGGATCATATGGTAGCTCTTCAACTTTTTGAGGAACCTCCATACTGTTTTCCAGAGTGGCTGCACCAGCTTGCTTTCCCACCAACAGTCTAGGAGGGTTCCCCTTTCTCCACATCCCCGCCAACATCTGTCATTTCCTGGCTTGTTAATTTTAGCCATTCTGACTGGTGTGAGGGGGTATCTCATTGAGGTTGTGATTTGGATTTCCCTGATGCCGAGCGATGTTGAGCACTTTCTCATGTGTCTGTTGGCCATTTGGATGTCTTCTTTGGAAAAATGTCATTTCATGTCTTCTGCCCATTTCTTGATTGGATTTCTCGTTCTTTGGGTGTTGAGTTTGATAAGTTCTTTATAAATTTTGGATACTAGCCCTTTATCTGATATGTCATTTGCAAATATCTTCTCCCATTCTGTCGGTTGTCTTTTGGTTTTGTTGACTGTTTCTTTTGCTGTGCAAAAGCTTTTTATCTTCATGAAGTACCAATAGTTCATTTTTGCCCTTGCTTCCCTTGCCTTTGGCGATGTTTCTAGGAAGAAGTTGCTGTGGCTGAGGTCGAAGAGGTTGCTGCCTGTGTTCTCCTTTAGGATTTTGTTGGACTCCTGTCTCACATTGAGGTCTTTCAACCATTTGGAGTCTATTTTTGTGTGTGGTGTAAGAAAATGGTCCAGTTTCATTCTTCTCCATGTGGCTGTCCAATTTTCCCAACACCATTTGTTGAAGAGACTGTCTTTGTTCCATTGG
>NW_027934115.1:0-222 GCF_054177405.1 Leptonychotes weddellii | reverse complement strand
TCTCACTCACTCAGCAATCTGAGCAGTGACTTACGCCTCTGAGCTTCAAGTTTTCATCTGTGAAACGAGCATAATAATGCCTCTTCACCTTCCTGGCTATTCCACGAAATAAAGCGGGCACCATGCTGGCTTCCGATAAGCTGCGGATGGCATCTTTTTTTGTTTTTTTTTTTTTATTCTTATGTTAATCCCCATACATTACATCATTAGTTCTAGATGAAG
>NW_027934114.1:0-222 GCF_054177405.1 Leptonychotes weddellii | reverse complement strand
ATGACAAAGGAGAGGTCTAAATTCAGGTCCAAGGTCCATAAGAACCAGGATGATGCCCAAGATACAGGTCCAGTTATGATGTCTGGGTTTAATATCCAGCTACCAAAGCTGGATTAATTTTAATTTAGACTTGTTGGCACAAATACTGGTTGGATTTGTTTTAACCTGTTTTAACTTTCAATAAAAACTTTTGAGAACACTCTGTGACTTGGAGCTAGTTTT
>NW_027934113.1:0-222 GCF_054177405.1 Leptonychotes weddellii | reverse complement strand
GGCATTGTTGTCCGTAGGGAAATACACTGTTTGAAGCACTTCACAAGTATTTACTCATTCTACTTTCACAAACACCCTGTGAGAATGATGCTATCATTATCTACATTTTAGTGATTAGGAAACAGGAAAGAGTGGTTGAGTAATCCACCAAGGTTACATAGCCAATAAATCATAAAATCAGTATTTATTTATTTATTTAAAGATTTTATTTATTTATTCATG
>NW_027934112.1:0-222 GCF_054177405.1 Leptonychotes weddellii | reverse complement strand
TGACAGATAGGAACAGAAGTAAGGTGTTCTCCCCGCGCTTAGCAATCGTGTCATCTCGTTAGGGAGACAAATGAGAAAGTCATTTCTCTGGCGTATGGTACATTCCCTGTGAAAATCCTGGATGTGAATCGTGGGAACACAGAAGAGGGTGCCTGACTGCGGGTGTGACAAGGAAAACTTGTGTGAGAAGGAAGCCATGTGGGTCAGAAACAGAGACTTCTG
>NW_027934111.1:0-222 GCF_054177405.1 Leptonychotes weddellii | reverse complement strand
TCTGCATACATCTGCATGTTCCATATCTGTATGTGTTCTTCAATACTGCTTTCTTCCTCTGCAGGCTGTCTTGCCCATATACATTGTTTCTTTGCCAATAATTCTTATTTCAATAACCCAGTTAAAATTTAAATTATGACTTTTTAACCAAAATGCAAGATACTTAATCTTTAAAAAACAGCAGAAATCATCTCATGAGTCATGAGATTGTTGTAATACTTA
>NW_027934110.1:0-222 GCF_054177405.1 Leptonychotes weddellii | reverse complement strand
GGAGCAGACTTTTAAAAGTTCCAATTTTGTGCTCCGTGGTTCTATCACTTGCCAGAAGCGGCCGACGGAGGCCCCTCCCCCGCCGTCTATCCTCCCGAATATCGCCTCGGATTCACTTCTCCGCACGTCCTACCTTCCAGAAAGTGGTCGCTTTTCTGTTCAGAGAGTTGTTGCTATTCCTTTCTTCGATCTCCTGTTGGGTTTGTAGGTGTTCAGAATGGT
>NW_027934109.1:0-222 GCF_054177405.1 Leptonychotes weddellii | reverse complement strand
CTAAGCACTATACATTTTTAAAATTTGTTAAATTCTCTCAGTAACCCTATGATGTAAGTATTGTTTTTATATAGCCCAGAATCTCAGTACTGTTGTAATGATTCTCAGACTGTTGTAATGGATCTAACGCTCACCTGTGGGTGAAAGACGGGGCACTACTGGACTTCCCACAGTCATTGATAGGATGTGCCACCTTCTCCTGGAGAAAAATGCTACTTCCTT
>NW_027934108.1:0-222 GCF_054177405.1 Leptonychotes weddellii | reverse complement strand
GCCCGCTCACTCTCTCTCTTTCCAATAAATAGATAAATACAATCTTTTAAAAAAAATGGGATTGGGGCGCCTGGGTGGCTCGGTTGGTTAAGCGACTGCCTTCGGCTCAGGTCATGATCCTGGAGTCCCGGGATCGAGTCCCGCATCGGGCTCCCCGCTCAGCGGGGAGTCTGCTTCTCCTGCTGACCCTCCCCCCTCTCATGCTCTCTCTATCTCATTCTC
>NW_027934107.1:0-222 GCF_054177405.1 Leptonychotes weddellii | reverse complement strand
CTGAGCCGGGAGTCTGACCAAGTAGTTATTTCCTCTTAGGAACCTCTTAGTCACCTCGGAAAGTAGCGTGTTTTATCCCTTTTTTTTTTTTTTTTTATTCTTATGTTAATCCCCATACATTACATCATTAGTTTTAGATGAAGTGTTCCATGATTCATTGTTTGTGCATAACACCCAGTGCTCCATGCAGAATGTGCCCGCCTCAATCCCCACCACCAGGCT
>NW_027934106.1:0-222 GCF_054177405.1 Leptonychotes weddellii | reverse complement strand
CATTTCTTGACTTTGCTGCTATGTAGAGAATTTGTATGTTTGGACATAAATTTGGATTCATCTAGATCAGTAGTTCCCTGGGACCTACAATGATGGTAGCTCTGTGTGTGTGTGTGTGTTTTAGGGAGTGGTATGAGTATTATTTTCAAGACTTCAAAAAGCTTGAAGGAAACAGCTCATGTGTGTGAAATCAAATTATACAGTCTAACTAAACAATGTGTT
>NW_027934105.1:0-1304 GCF_054177405.1 Leptonychotes weddellii | reverse complement strand
TACACTCATTCACACTCATTGTACTGTGGTTTTGAGAAATAGATATATATGATTAGCCCCTCCCGTTCCCCCAGGTCTCTTGAAGGACAGGGTCTGAGTGTCACCATGGAAAGAGCTGAGGGTCAAAGTCGGGACAGACCTACTTCAAGTCCCAGCTCTTCCCCTTACAGGGTTTCGAGCCTGGAAAGGTTTCCAAGCCCCTTCAGTGCCCCCTCCGGGGGCAGAGATGACCCCCACTCCTCAGTTCCTGAAGGAAGAGGCTGGTTCTCTCTCCCTCTCCCACCTCCTTCTAAAACCAAGTCCCCAGAACACATAGAAATTCAGATGGGAGTAAAAATAGACAAAAGGGGGCTGAGAAAAAAGAGGCAGCCAGCCTCTCAGGGCTGGAGGCCCACCCGCAGCTCAGGTATATTCACAGCTCGATCCTTCCTGCGCATTAGCCACCCCTCCGCCCTGGAAACCAGTGTGCCCACCCCAGCGCATTTGTCAAACTTCCCAGCACAAGCAAGGAAGTACGGCTCATCCCGGAGCTGAGGTCCGAACTAGAGCAGGGGCTCCATTTCCACTTGTGGCCGTAAACCCACCCCCCAACCCCCGGCGCAGACCCATGTGTCTGCGTGACCAACAGCCACAGAGATGACGTATCAGATACCGCTGCTTAGCTGTGCCCAGCGTCCTCCCCAGAAAAAGGACCACAGCTTCCTTCAGGTGATTCCCAAACTCGAAGCCTCAGAATACCAAAGTCCTGGCGGGCCCCAGCTCCCTGCTGCATGCCTCGTACACCCATGTGTCCCACGCCCTCCCCCAGGCCGCGTCAGAGAGGACTTTGCTCAGGGACAGGTTTCACAACGCTTCCAACAGCTATGCGAGATTTACCCACATATTAAAGCAAACAGCACTTTGGAAGCTTCTAGAAGTTTAGAAACTTTATTGCTCTTGTCCCAAAGCTCCTATCTTTGTCATGTTGTTTAGGACCCAGGAAACAGAACTCAGTTCCATGGTCCCCAAACCAATCCTGATGCTACTCCTTTAGAACATCACTCTCCTTAACTAAAACGTGGGCAAATGCCACTGTCAGCCGGGCCCAGTCAGAGACTGCCCACCCGGAGCAGCAGCGTGGGGTGGGCCTGAAGCATGATGCTACTGTCTGCCGCTGGGGGCACGGACCGCCCTGGGTCCCCATGAGGACACGAATCCAGCCTTGTAAAGTTACCGTGAGGGTTAATATGACTCCTTCAGGAACTGAGGAGTGGGGGTCATCTCTGCCCCCGGAGGGGGCACTGAAGGGGCTTGGAAACCTTTCC
>NW_027934104.1:0-222 GCF_054177405.1 Leptonychotes weddellii | reverse complement strand
TCTGTCCGACATGTTGGGAAAATGCTCATAAATACGAGAGCCCACGCCCCGCTATTTCCTGCGGCCGTTCTTCTGCCAGGCTCCCCTCTGGGGCACCCGTCCCCTCGCCTCTGCGGTCCCAGGCCTCCTCAACGTGGACGCTGCCCCGGCTCCTTGCTCCCTGTGCGGGAGGCCTGCCTTGCCCCGGAACCACGGATGCGCTCTTCGCCAAATCTGGGCTGA
>NW_027934103.1:0-222 GCF_054177405.1 Leptonychotes weddellii | reverse complement strand
TTTATTTGAGAGAGAGTGAGCGAGAGAGAGAGAGAGCATGAGGGGGGTTGGGGGCAGAAGGAGAAGAAGCTCTCTGCTGAGCAGGGAGCCCAATGTGGGGCTCAATCCTGGAACTCCAGGATCATGACCTGAGCCACAGGCAGATGCCCAACCGACTGAGCCACCCAGGTGCCCCCACTTTACCTTTTTTTTTTTTTTTTTAAAGATTTTATTTATTTATTT
>NW_027934102.1:0-222 GCF_054177405.1 Leptonychotes weddellii | reverse complement strand
GTGCACACACACAGAGAAACACGCAGTAGAGATGAATCAAAGCACAACTTTTCTAGAAAACCCTCTCAAACAAAACCAACTCTGTAAGGCAGGACTTTGGACGAGCTTGGGCACTGATGGAGGTGAAGACTGTCGGGTCTGTTCTCTCTCTCTCTCTCTCTTTCTCACTCTCCCTGTGGGAACAATGAGGACAATGATAGCTGGTTCAGAAGAGGGTTTCTG
>NW_027934101.1:0-222 GCF_054177405.1 Leptonychotes weddellii | reverse complement strand
TAAATGTCAGCTAACCTCAATTCATAAAACCTTTATAAACCCTGACTCCATAAAACTTTTCATAGAGCTCAATTGTAGGGGTTTTCATTAATTTTATATATAAGAGTTCTATGATCTGTTCATTGTTCACATCTGCACTTATTTTTAGAATAAAATTTATTTTTGTACACAAACTAGAATGATTCAGTGATAAAAAAAACAAATTTGTATTCTCATCTATGG
>NW_027934100.1:0-222 GCF_054177405.1 Leptonychotes weddellii | reverse complement strand
GGCAGAGCACTTAAAAGGCTGAGCAGCTTCAATACTGTTCTTTAAAAGTGCTTCACATAGCTCAGGTAACAGCTTGTCAGAGCAGTATCTTATCCCCAGCAGCATGCTATGGAAGGAAGCTCACTAGTCCTGGGGGTTATGCATGGACTTGATAACCTGATAGCACTCTGAATGCCATCTTTTTACTCTAGGCACAATACGTGCTAGAGAACAGATTACCTT
>NW_027934099.1:0-222 GCF_054177405.1 Leptonychotes weddellii | reverse complement strand
GTGTTGTTTGTGTATATGTGAGTGTGTGTGTGTGGTGTACATTTGTGTATGTATATGTATGTGTATTTATGGTGTGTATGTTTCTGCGGGTGTGTCTGCATTTGCGTGTGTGACGCACATGGTGCGTATGTTTGTGTCTCCCTGCGTGTGTATGTGGTGTGCCTCTATGCGTGTGTGGGTGCTGTGTGTGTGTGTGTGTGTGTGTTCACCCCTGTGTGGTGG
>NW_027934098.1:0-222 GCF_054177405.1 Leptonychotes weddellii | reverse complement strand
TGAAATTGGCTTCAGATCTGATGTGTTTCTTTTCCATTGTATGGTGGTAACCTCCCCATGCTTGGGAAGTAGGCCTTTCTGGAGATATCCAAGAGTTACCCAAAGAACTAGTTTGGTTGAGTAAGGTAGGTGTTCACTGACCATTTCTATTACAGACTAAGTGACTTGAAGGGCTGATGCCAGCTTGGTGTGGCCGCCGTCTTGCTGTCATCCTCTGGAGTT
>NW_027934097.1:0-222 GCF_054177405.1 Leptonychotes weddellii | reverse complement strand
TTTTTCTCATAGTTCTGTGCCAGATAATGTAAAATACTAATAATTTTTTTTAAAAGATGGATTTATTTATTTGAGAGAGAGAGAGAGCAGGGGGGAGGAACAGAGGAGGAGAGAGAATCTCAAGCCGACTCCCCACTGAGCATGACACAGGGCTCCATCTCATGACCCAGAGATGACAACCTGAGCTGAAATCAAGAGTCCAATGCCCAACCGACTGAGCCA
>NW_027934096.1:0-222 GCF_054177405.1 Leptonychotes weddellii | reverse complement strand
TCAGCCCCACCCCGGGGGCTGTCCCTACGCAGACACTGATCACGTAGTTCCGTTTCCTGTGTTGCTTTCTCCAATTGTCTTCCACTTATTGCCATCGACGATGGACTTCCACATACAATGGGGATATGAAGCTTCCCATCTTAATAAATTCCGGTTTTAAAAAGGAAGCATATAAGTGTTTGTAACGAAAGGTGGGTAGTAGATAATGGAGAAAGGACGGTT
>NW_027934095.1:0-222 GCF_054177405.1 Leptonychotes weddellii | reverse complement strand
CGGACAATGGG
This sequence comes from Leptonychotes weddellii, assembly GCF_054177405.1. NCBI lineage: Eukaryota > Metazoa > Chordata > Mammalia > Carnivora > Phocidae > Leptonychotes > Leptonychotes weddellii. The sequence continues at coordinate 211 of NW_027934095.1, read as the reverse complement.
GTATGATTCAGCGCCAGAAGCAAACGAGCTAGCAAGCCATGAAAAGAGCTGGAGGCTCCTTAAATGCATATTACTAAGGGAAAGAACCCAATCTGGAAACACTCCATACTGTAGGATTCCAATTCTATGACATTGTGGAAAAGGTAAAAACTTTGGAGATAATAGCAGGATCAGTGGCTGCCAGGGGCAGAGGGGATGGGCAGAGAATAGG
>NW_027934094.1:0-1304 GCF_054177405.1 Leptonychotes weddellii | reverse complement strand
ATCTTGATGAAGTCCCAATAGTTCATTTTTGCCCTTGCTTCCCTTGCCTTTGGCGATGTTTCTAGGAAGAAGTTGCTTCGGCTGAGATCAAAGAGGTTGCTGCTGGTGTTCTCCTTTAGGATCTTGATGGACTCCTGTCTCACATTGAGGTCTTTCAACCATTTGGAGTCTATTTTTGTGTGTGCTATAAGGAAATGGTACAGTTTCATTCTTCAGCATGTGGCTGTCCAATTTTCCCAACACCATTTGTTGAAGAGACTGTCTTTTTTCCATTGGACATTCTTTCCTGCTTTGTCAAAGATTAGTTGATGATAGAGTTGAGGGTCCATTTCTGGGCTCTCTATTCTGTTCCATTGATCTATGTGTCTGTTCTTATGCCAGTACCATACTGTCTTGAGGATGACAGCTTTGCAATAGAGTTGGAAGTCCGGAATTGTGATGGTGCCAGCTTTGATTTTCTTTTTCAACATTCCTCTGGCTATGCGGGGTCTTTTCTGGTTCCATACAAATTTTAGGGTTATTTGTTCCATTTCTTTGAAAAAAATGGATGGTATTTTGATAAGGTTTGCACGTACCCCTTGAATGTGTAGATTGAATGTGTAGATTGCTCTAGAGGGCATTGACATCTTCAAAATATTTGTTCTTCCAGTCCACAAGCATGGAAGGTTTTTCCATTTCTTTGTGTCTTCCTCAATTTCTTTCATGAGTATTTTATAGTACTCTGAGTACAGATCCTTTGCCTCTTTGGTAACATTTATTCCCAGGTATCTTATGGTTTTGGGTGCAACTGTAAATGGGATCGACTCCTTAATTTCTCTTTCTTCAGGCTTGGTGGTGGTGTATAGGAATGCCACTGATTTCTGTGCCTTAATTTTATGTGCTGCCACTTTACTGAATTCCTGTATGAGTTCTAGCAGTTTTGGGGTGGAGTCTTTTGCGTTTTCCACATAAAGTATCATATCATCTGCAAAGAGTGAGAGTTTGACTTCTTTGCTGATTTGGATGCCTTTTATTTCTTTTTGTTGTCTGATTACCGTTGCTAGGACTTCTAATACTATGTTGAATAGCAGTGGTGATAGTGGACATCCCTGCCACGTTCCTGAACTTAGGGGGAAAGCTCTCAGTTTTTCTGCATTGAGAATGATATTCGCTGCAGGTTTTTCATAGATGGTTTTTATGATATTGAGGTATATACCCTTGATCCCTATACTCTGAAGAGTTTTGATCAAGAAAGGATGCTGTACTTTGTCAAATGCTTTTTCTGCATCTATTGAGAGGGTCATATGATTCTTATTCTTTCTTTT
>NW_027934093.1:0-222 GCF_054177405.1 Leptonychotes weddellii | reverse complement strand
GGGTTTGGAGACTCCACACGGCATCATGTGCCAGAGACAGAAACGCTCAGTCACAGGCCGGGTGAGCACTGAGTGCGGCCAGAGACCGGGAAGACGGGAGTGATTGACTGCTTTTCTCTGGGGGCTCATTAGGAGTGGGTCCCCGAGTTCTCAGCTCCTCCGGGACAGAGATTGAGAGGCCGCCATTTTCACTCTCGGCTTCCAAAGCTGTACAGAAAGCTT
>NW_027934092.1:0-222 GCF_054177405.1 Leptonychotes weddellii | reverse complement strand
ATCTTGGTATAAAGCTTTGTAGTCATTTTTTTCACTGCAAGTACATACATACGAATATAAATATATGAATACTTGCCCACGAACTCAGGGGTACAAGAAATGTCACATTACTTCATTAATTTCTTTTCTTTTTTTTTTTTTTACTTTAAATAGTGATAGTTTTTTTTAAAAGGGAGTTTGTTTGTTTGTTTGTTTGTTTTAAGTAGGCTCCACACCCAAGGT
>NW_027934091.1:0-222 GCF_054177405.1 Leptonychotes weddellii | reverse complement strand
TGCTCCCCACCACACTTCAGAGACCAACTGCAATAGTAGGTCCCTAGGTTGCCTGCAACATCTGTTCAATTTAGGTTTAAATTGGTGGTTCCCACTAGACCTTCTTCAAGTTCTATTAATTTGTAAAGCAGCTCACACAACTCAGGGAAACATTTGTTACATTTACCAGTTTTTGTTTTTTTACTTTTTACAATTTTTTCATTTTATTTAACACTTATAACT
>NW_027934090.1:0-222 GCF_054177405.1 Leptonychotes weddellii | reverse complement strand
CTGGGCTCTCTATTCCATTCCATTGATCTGTGTGTCTGTTGTTGTGCCACTACTATACTATTTTGATTACTGCAGTTTTTTTTTCTTCTTTTTTTTTCTTCTTATATTATCCCCATACATTACATCATCAGTTTTAGATGTAGTGTTCCATGATTCATTGTTTGTGCATAACACCCAGTGCTCCATGCAGAATGTGCCCTCCTCAATACCCACCACCAGGCT
>NW_027934089.1:0-222 GCF_054177405.1 Leptonychotes weddellii | reverse complement strand
GTATCTGTTTTTAAATTTAAATTAATAAAAATTAAATAAAATGTTCCTCGGTCACACCAGCCAGATGTCACACGTTAGTGGCTCTCCCATTGGACACACAGGCATTCCTGTGGCACCGTATCATGAGGACAGTGACAAAGTCAGCTTGTTGAACACTGTACCCCTTGCTTTGTGTGGGCATATAGTAGGTAGTCTTAAACATTTATTGAATAATGCGTAAAT
>NW_027934088.1:0-222 GCF_054177405.1 Leptonychotes weddellii | reverse complement strand
GATCCCAGGATTCTGGGATCACAACCTGAGCCGAAGGCAGATGCCCAAATAACTGAGCCACCCAGGCGTCCCAATCTAATGGTTGTAGATTATAATCACATACGAACAAGGCAAAAAACCCAAATCAGGTATATAGTTAATGTTGTCCTTGCTGCTTCTGTTCCAAAGATTACATGAACTTGTACCAAAGCAAACAACTATACAATAAAGTACTTTGCAGTT
>NW_027934087.1:0-222 GCF_054177405.1 Leptonychotes weddellii | reverse complement strand
GGGCCGAGGGCCAGGGCTCCAGGAGGGGGAAAGGTGGAAAGACCTGAACCAAATAAGGGTCTGTTAGGAGTGGGATGAAGTGGACGGTGGCTGTTGGGTAGATGCTGGGCACATGTGCTGCAGGTAATTGCTAGCCAAGTGAAGGAGGCAGTGTGTATAAGGTGGGGTTCCATAACTCCTTTGGACTGAACAGAGGCGCCCTGGAAGATTATGAGTGCTCTC
>NW_027934086.1:0-222 GCF_054177405.1 Leptonychotes weddellii | reverse complement strand
GGCCGGCGCGCGGGGCGGGGCTTGGCGGGGCCGGCTGGGGGCGGGGCCCGCGAGGCTCCGCTTGCGGACTCCAGTGCCCCCGGCGCTCGCGCGGTTTCCTTTCTTCTCGGAAGCGGCCGTTCTGCAGTCGCGGAGCAAGGCGGCCGCCGGGCCTCTCGGGACCGCGGGCGTGCTGGGCTTCGCTGGGCCCGGAAGGAAGTCTTTGATCGACGCGGGTGGGGC
>NW_027934085.1:0-222 GCF_054177405.1 Leptonychotes weddellii | reverse complement strand
CGGAGGGAAGTGTCTAAACTCTTGTTATAGACTAGAGGCTCTGTCATAACTCCCCACTTGTCTCCAAATGCAGATAAACCTACTCAGCAAAGGGGCCTATGAGCTTCCACATGTCCAAGTTTCCATCTACTTCTCCATGGACAGAGAACACGTCATTCTTTATCCTTAAATTTCTGTTCTTTGGCCTGCCTTTCACATCAGTAGGTCACTGCACTTACCATG
>NW_027934084.1:0-222 GCF_054177405.1 Leptonychotes weddellii | reverse complement strand
GGCTTCCCGCCGAGCAGGGAGCCCGATGCGGGGCTCGATGCGGGGCTCGATGCGGGGCTCGATCCCAGGACCCTGGGATCATGACCTGAGCCAAAGGCAGATGCTTAACGACTGAGCCACTGAGGCGCCCCTCTTAAGTTTTAAATTGTATGCTGTTCTAAGCTGCATCATGAAATCTTGTGCCTACCTGCTCTGTCCCACCCAAGAGGTGAATCATCCTCT
>NW_027934083.1:0-1304 GCF_054177405.1 Leptonychotes weddellii | reverse complement strand
TCAACAAAATCATGAATGAAAGAGGAGAGATCACAACCAACATCAAAGAAATACAATTATAAGAACATATTATGAGCAATTCTATGGCAGCAAATTAGATAACCTAGAAGAAATGGATGCATTCCTAGAGATGTATCAACTACCAAAACTGAACCAAGAAGAAATAGAAAACCTGAACAGACCTATAACCACTAAGGAAATTGAAGCAGTCATCAAAAATCTCCCAACAAACAAAAGCCCAGGGCCAGATGGCTTCCCAGGGGAATTCTACCAAACATGTAAAGAAGAATTAATGCCTATTCTGAAACTGTTCCAAAAAATAGAAATGGAAGGAATACTTCCAAACTCATTTTATGAGGCTACCCTACCTTGATCCCAAAACCAGAGAAAGACTGTCACAAAGGAGAATTACAGACCAATATCCTTGATGAACATGGATGCAAAAATTCTCACCAAAATACTAGCCAATAGGATCCAACAGTACATTAAAGGATTATTCACCACGACCAAGTGGGATTTATCCCTGGTTGCAAGGTTGGTTCAACATCCTCAAATCAATCAATGTGATATAATACATTAAGAAAGGAAAGAACAAGAATTATATGATACTCTCAATAGATGCAGAAAAAGCATATGACAAAGTACAGCATCCTTTCTTGATGAAAACTCTTCAGAGTATAGGGATAGAGGGTACATACCTCCATATCATAAAAGCCATCTATGAAAAACCCACAGCGAATATCATTCTCAATGGGGAAAAACATCCTCTAGTTTAGGGGGAAAACTAGAGCTTTCTCCCAAAGGTTAGGAATGCTGCAGGGATGTCCACTATCACCACTGCTATTCAACATAGTATTAGAAGTCCTAGCCACAGCAATCAGACAACAAAAAGAAATAAAAGGATTCCAAGTCAGCAAAGAAGAAGTCTAACTCTCACTCTTTGCAGGTGATATGATACTTTATATGGAAAACCCCAAAGACTCCACCCCAACACTGCTAGAACTCATACAGGAATTCAGTAAAGTTGCAGGATATAAAATGAATGCACAGAAATCAGTGGCATTCCTATACACCAACAAGACAAAAGAGAAATTAAGGAGTCGATCCCATTTACAATTGCACCCAAAACCATAAGATACCTAGGAATAAATCTAACCAAATGGGCAAAGGATCTGTACTCAGAAAAGTATAAAATACTCATGAAAGAAATGGAGGAAGACACAAAGAAATGGAAAAACGTTCCATGCTCATGGATTGGAAGAACAAATATTGTGAAGATGTCAATGCAACCTAGAGCCATCTAC
>NW_027934082.1:0-222 GCF_054177405.1 Leptonychotes weddellii | reverse complement strand
TCTGTTCAGAGAGTTGTTGCTATTCCTTTCTTCGATCTCCTGTTGAGTTTGTAGGTGTTCAGAATGGTTTGATCCCTATCCAGCTGAATTCCTGAGAGGAGACGAAATCCAGGTCTCCTACTCCTCCGCCATCTTGCTCCGCCTCTCTAAATCCCAACTTCTCTACTTGTTTGCTGAGTGATGTTGAAAAAGTTAGAGCTTAAGCCTCTGGAAGTCTTCACC
>NW_027934081.1:0-222 GCF_054177405.1 Leptonychotes weddellii | reverse complement strand
TGGGCGCCTGGGTGGCTCAGTCATTAAGCGTCTGCCTTCAGCTCAGGTCATGGTCCTGGGGTCCTGGGATCGAGTCCCACATCGGGCTCCTTGCTCAGCGGGAAGCCTGCTTCTCCCTCTCCCACTCCCCCCGCTTGTGTCCCCTCTCTCGCTGTGTCTCTCTCTGTCGAATAAATGAATAAAATCTTAAAAAAAAAAAGAATCAGCAAGTCCTTGAGCAGG
>NW_027934080.1:0-222 GCF_054177405.1 Leptonychotes weddellii | reverse complement strand
TTATTTACAATGTGTACAATCCAAAGGCAAAATTCAGCTAAAAGTTCCTGATGACCCACGGCTTTTATGCAGGGAGGCAGGTGCTGACTTATGCTAACGTCTGACCTTTTCATCTACAGGGAAAATTCCCTTACCCAGTGAGACCAGGTTACTGTAGTTCTCCAGCATCACTTCCTGGTACACGTTTCTCTGAGAAGGACCCAGCTTCCTCCACTCATCCCG
>NW_027934079.1:0-222 GCF_054177405.1 Leptonychotes weddellii | reverse complement strand
TTCAGACTTACATGCACCCAAATACAGGCTATTTTTGCTGACTCAGAGCAGATCTGAGCACTCCAGTACAGTAAAGAATGGAAAATGAGATCCTTATTCAAACAACACAAAATCAGACAGCAAACACATCTTTGACTTGATCAAAGATGATTACTGCCTTGTCAGCTCCAAGAACTTGAACCAGAATTTCGGAATGTTGTGGACACTTGACTTGAGCAGATC
>NW_027934078.1:0-222 GCF_054177405.1 Leptonychotes weddellii | reverse complement strand
TGGGGGAAGAGAAAGGAAATAGTTCAGAAGAATTTAAAATGAAAACCCAAACTAAGAAAAATCCTGGACATTATTTAAAACCTGTTTTAATATATGAGGTGTGAATGTCTATGTGAGGTAATGGATGTTAACTAATCTTACTATGGTAATCATTTTGCAATATATACATATATTAAATCATTATGTTACATATCTTAAACTTATATAATGTTACATGCCAAT
>NW_027934077.1:0-222 GCF_054177405.1 Leptonychotes weddellii | reverse complement strand
TCCCGCATCGGACTCCCTGCTCGGCAGGGAGTCTGCTTCTCCCTCTGACCCTCCTCCCTCTCATGCTCTCTCTCTATCATTCTCTCTCTCTCAATAAATAAATAAAAATCTTTAAAAAAAAAAAAAGTCAATTCTCTCCATGATTATTTTAAAAATATTAAAGAAACCCAAACCGTAACAACCTAACAACAACAAAACAGAAGGAAAAACTGAAACAAAACT
>NW_027934076.1:0-222 GCF_054177405.1 Leptonychotes weddellii | reverse complement strand
TAGCTAAAATTCAAACCTATGTCCATGTTAAAGCTTTTGTGCTACACAAAAAAACCCCTAACAAATGGCTAATTTATAATGAACGAAAAGATAATAAAATTTTGGCTTTAGGTTGACCACAAGGGGGCAGTAATTCTAATATAAAATGGGCTGGATTACAGAAACCTTAAAGTGAAAAACTAACATTTTTTATTTATTTTTTTAAAGAGCTTTTATTTATTT
>NW_027934075.1:0-222 GCF_054177405.1 Leptonychotes weddellii | reverse complement strand
GACAAATAAATAAAAAAAATCTTAAAAAAAAAAAACACATGACAAGTAAACAAAAATTTAATTTCTGGGAGTCACTTTAGACTAAAAGTGAAAAGCTTTATTACAAAAAATAAATGTATCATACCCAAATTTAATTTAAAATTGCATTTAAAAAGCATAGAGTCAATCAGAGAAAGACATGTATCATATGATCTCACTGATACAAGGAATTCTTTTTTTTTT
>NW_027934074.1:0-222 GCF_054177405.1 Leptonychotes weddellii | reverse complement strand
TACTTACAGCAAATGAGTATTCTGATATCCATAAATGTTAATTAGGTCAAACTGCTTTATAGCACTGTTGAAGTTTCTTTTTTCTTTTTTTGTAGTTTTTAATTTTATTATGTTATGTTAGTCACCATACAATACATCATTAGTTTTTGATGTAGTGATCCACGATCCATTGTTTTCGTATAACACCCAGTGCTCCATGCAGTACGTGCCCTCCTTAATACC
>NW_027934073.1:0-1305 GCF_054177405.1 Leptonychotes weddellii | reverse complement strand
TACCCCAGGCCTGCTAAGTCAGGATTTACAGAGGTGAAGATAAGGAATCTATTTTTTAAAGCCATACTGATGCAGCTATTCCCCAAACCGGGATTTGGTCACCACTCTGCTGGAAAACTCCCTCTCATCCACTCCCTAAATATACACAATCTTTATCTTGTCTTTGCTACATCTTACATATCCTCTCAGTTTTTCTCCTCTTATCCATTCACATTGCTATTGTTTCTGTTTAGGGTTCCATAACTTGTTGCCTGGATTATTGCCACAGTTTCAAAATATGTCTATACTTTTGATCCATTCTATCTTCCATTCTGTCCTTCACATTTGTCTGACTTATTTTCTCAGGAAAACACACACACACACACACACCACATCCCTAATTAAGGCTTCAATTTCTCCCTACAGCTTTCAGGACAAAGGGTCAAGTTCCTTGATTTATCATGTAAGAATCATGATTTGGCCTCCAAGTCTTTAACCTCGTCTGCTTCTTCTTCAAGTATACATGATACCCTAGTCTTAAGGAACAACTTGCAGTTCCTCAAATGTGTTGTATTCTTCTTTACTTGTTGCTTGGCTTCTGCTGTTCCCTCTGCCTTCAAAGTTGTTCTTCCATTCCTTGTATTTCTAAGGTCTATTCATCCTTCAAGACCCAACACAAATAACACCTCTGCGGGGAAGGCTTCTCTGATACACTGTGATTTATTTATTTATTTATTTATTTTATTATGTTATGTTAGTCCCCATACAATACATCATTAGTTTTTGATGTGGTGATCCACGATCCATTGTTTTTGTATAACACCCAGTGCTTCATGCAGTACGTTCCCTCCTTAATACCCATCACCTGGCTGACCCATTCCCCCACACCCCTCCCCTCTAAAACCCTGTTCGTTTCTCAGAGTCCATAGTCTCTCATGGTTCGTCTCTCCCTCTGATTCCCCCCCCTTCATTTTTCCCTTCCTTCTCCTAATGTCCTCCATGCTATTCCTTATGTTCCACAAATAAGTGAAACCATATGATAAATGACTTTCTCTGCTTGACTTATTTCACTTAGCATAATCTCCTCCAGTCCCAACCATGTTGATGTAAAAGTTGGGTATTCATCCTTTCTGATGGCTGAGTAATATTCCATTGTATATATGGACCACATCTTCTTCATCCATTCATCTGTTGAAGGGCATCTCAGCTCTTTTCCATAGTTTGGCTATTGTGGACATTGCTGCTATGAACATTGGGGTACATACGGCCCTTCTTTTCACTACATCTGTGTCTTTGGGGTAAATACCCAGGAGTGCAATTGCTGGG
>NW_027934072.1:0-222 GCF_054177405.1 Leptonychotes weddellii | reverse complement strand
TTTTGTATGGATTGTCTCTTGTGGTGATTTGCCTATATTTTTTCTACTTAGGTAATATTCTTTTCCCAATGGATTTAAGGAACTGCTTCTGTTGATTATATAAAGCTTCTGTTGTATATGTTACAAATATTCCTCCTTAGTGTATCAGCAATAGGAGAAGAAACATGGTATATTCAAGGAATTGGAAAAAAAAAAAAAAGCAGGCCTGGTGTGGCTGATGCA
>NW_027934071.1:0-222 GCF_054177405.1 Leptonychotes weddellii | reverse complement strand
CTGTTTTTCTCTTAAATTCTCTTTCACAACAAGGTCCTTCCCATGCATCTATGAACATGATCATAATCTCCTCATTAATTAAAACAAAGCAACAACAACTAAATAATACAGAGAGCCTTCCCTCAACTTTATATCCTGGAGCTACTTTTTATTTACTTTCTTTCCCTTTCTCCTTATCAAAACATTAACATATAAACCACTCACCCTTAACCTCTTTCAAAT
>NW_027934070.1:0-222 GCF_054177405.1 Leptonychotes weddellii | reverse complement strand
TGGAGTTGTAAGTGCGTAGAAGTTTTGAACAGACAGATGTGGGAACCAGCATTAGGAGGGATATTTTTCACTAGATACTTTTTAAAATCTTCTCTTTTTAAACTATAAGAATGTATTACTAATTCATTAAAAAAAACCCCAAAAAACCAAAACAGTGAGTAGATGATGTTGATATATATGGCCCCCAAATCAGTCACTTACTTCTTAGTAGAGGAGGCTGTG
>NW_027934069.1:0-222 GCF_054177405.1 Leptonychotes weddellii | reverse complement strand
GCTTGTGTTCCCTCTCTTGCTGTGTGTCTCTCTGTCAAATAAATAAATAAAATCTTTAAAATAAAATAAAATAAAAATTCCTTCAGATCTTCACTTACCCAGCAAAATTAAAAAAAAAAAAAAAAAAGATGTCTCAGCCTTAGCATTCCCAACTGACCAAACTCTTAACCATTTTGTCTCATATGGTTGTTTTGTTTTGTTTTGTTTTGAGTGCCTACCATG
>NW_027934068.1:0-222 GCF_054177405.1 Leptonychotes weddellii | reverse complement strand
TGATTAACATAACATAATAAAATAAAAAAAAAGAGGCTCCCATTCACCATATTTGGGGAATTTGGATATCTAATTAATTATGATATTAAGAGATTATAACTTATTGAGTGAAATGAGAGTCCTTGAATCAGTACTTCCTTATAATAAATGAATAATATATACAGGAGAAAAGAAAAATCATCTTTATTAGTAAAATATATGGACTAATCAATATAGAAGTAG
>NW_027934067.1:0-222 GCF_054177405.1 Leptonychotes weddellii | reverse complement strand
TTGTTGGCAGAGATAAAAGCAAGGCTCGATAAGCAACTTATTAGCATTAGGTTAGTCAAAACCAACAATCATTTTTAAGCTATTTAGAAGGTACCGTTATGACAGATGTATTAGAGGAAAAAAAAGTGGCTGAAGAAGCAAAAGCACAAACAAGTAATGAGAGTATGTTAGAGCAACCAATGCAGACAGGTAATCAGCAAGAACAGCCTGATACTGCGTCGT
>NW_027934066.1:0-222 GCF_054177405.1 Leptonychotes weddellii | reverse complement strand
TCCTATGATTAAGAGACTCTTATGATTTCCCTCTCCCTCTGTTTATATCTTATCAATTTCTTTTGACCTGGAAACTTCCTTTAACATTTTTTTTTGTTTTTTTTCCTGTACTTTTTAAAAAAAATTTTATTGTTATGTTAATCACCATACATTACATCATTAGTTTTTGATGTAGTGTTCCATGATTCATTGTTTGTGCCTAACACCCAGTGCTCCATGCAG
>NW_027934065.1:0-222 GCF_054177405.1 Leptonychotes weddellii | reverse complement strand
GCTTGTGTTCCCTCTCTTGCTGCGTGTCTCTCTGTCAAATAAATAAATAAAATCTTTAAAATAAAATAAAATAAAAATTCCTTCAGATCTTCACTTACCCAGCAAAATTAAAAAAAAAAAAAAAAAAGATGTCTCAGCCTTAGCATTCCCAACTGACCAAACTCTTAACCATTTTGTCTCATATGGTTGTTTTGTTTTGTTTTGTTTTGAGTGCCTACCATG
>NW_027934064.1:0-222 GCF_054177405.1 Leptonychotes weddellii | reverse complement strand
TGTATGGGGATTAACATAAGAATAAAAAAAATAATGATAATAATGCTGATTTTGGAGATGAGAATTTGGAAACTCAAGAAAGTTAACTACCGTCTCCAAGGTTGCACAGCTGAGAGGTGGCGTGGCTGAGAATTCTCCCTACCAGTTCAGTGTCATAGTCACACTGCATGTTATTAACCCGATCAAGCAAACACGCTGAAGTCTTCTGCCTTGTGTATGAAC
>NW_027934063.1:0-222 GCF_054177405.1 Leptonychotes weddellii | reverse complement strand
TAGATATTCTGCTCTGACATCATCTGTAAATAAATGCTTTAAAACATAAATTCAATAGGATAAAAAGTATGTATAGGCATATCACAAAAGAACAAAACATCGAATCAAATAAAATGGCATGAATATCCACCATCCAAAGAGGATGATCTTTTCCTTTCAGGGACTATCCCAAGACAGATATAAACCGAGTGTGTGGGATGCTAGGGCTGACAGATGTGCCAT
>NW_027934062.1:0-1305 GCF_054177405.1 Leptonychotes weddellii | reverse complement strand
CTACATGGCATTCTAGTATATGAATTTTTTTTTATCACCTGTTATTGGTCATTTAGATTATTTTTTTTTCTTGTGATTATAAACAAAGGTGGTTGGACATCCTTAAACATACAGTGTTTTTTTTTTTTCTGTTTGTTTGGTTTTGTTTGTTGGTTTGTTGCACTTGACCTTTTATTTTTTTGGTAAATTCCTAGAAGTGGAGAATATATGCATTTTAAAGAACTGTTATACATGTTGTCTAATTGGACCCTACAGCATATGTGAAAGTGCTTGCCCAACATACACTCTTGATCATGATGACTCTTTCAATTGAATTCTTTTTTTTTTTTTTTGAAAATTTTATTTATTCATAAGAGACAGAGAGAGAGGCAGAGGGAGAAGCAGGCTCCCTGCTGAGCAGGGAGCCCGATGTGGGACTCAATCCCGGGACTCGATCCCAGGACTCTGGGACCATGACTTGAGCCGAAGGCAGATCCTTAATCATCTGAGTCACCCAGGCGCCCTCTTTCAATTGAATTCTTTTTAAAGTTTTTATTTAAATTCCAGTTAATTAACATAAAGTGTAATATTAGTTTCAGGCATACAATATAGTGATTCAGCACTTCCGTACAACACCTAGTGCTCATCACAAGTGCAGTTCGTGGGGCACCTGGGTGGTTTAGTCAGTTGAGCATCCTACTTTTGGTTTTGGCTCAGGTTGTGATCTCAGGGTGGTGGGATTGAGCCCTGTGTTGGGTTCCATGCTCAGTGCTGAGTTGGCCTGAAATTCTCTCCCTTTCCCTTTCCTTCCCCCTCTGCCCCTCTTTCCCCTCATGCGTGCTCTCTCTCTAAAATAGATAAAATCTTCAAAAAAAAAACCCCTAGAAAAACAAGTGTATATCTTAATCCCCATCACCTTTTTAACCCATCCCCCCCCACCCCTCTCAATGTAATTCTTTTAAGAAGAAAGAAGATCATATGAGAATATAATTAGTTAACCTGGAGTTAATAGGAAGCTAGTGTCTTGGACTAAGTATGAAATATATTCTGTCAGTAATACTTAAATGTGTAACTAATTTTGTGTTTAAATGTAGTTCCTCTTGGGGCGTCTGAGTGGCTCAGGTTAAGCTGCTGCCTTCAGTTCGGGTCATGATCCCAGGGTCCTGGAATCGAGCCCCATGTTGGGCTCCCTTCTCCGCGGGAGCCTGCTTCTCCCTCTCCCCTGCTTGTGCTTTCTTTCTCTCTCTCAAATAAATAAATAAAATCTTTTAAAAAAAGTGGTTGCTCTTTTGAAAACTGGGTTCTTACAGGTTTTCCATTAAGCGT
>NW_027934061.1:0-222 GCF_054177405.1 Leptonychotes weddellii | reverse complement strand
GGAGTATTTCCAGGGTTTCCTATACCCAATTAAATCTAAAAATACCCTTGGGGGCCTAGGTTGCAAGTGTTTTAGCTCCCAGCTAACAACCCCCCACCCCAGACCACTTCCATATGAATTCTAAAGGTTTGAATATCCAAATTAAAAAGTTGATAATTCAAGGTAAGTGCCATACATCTGTATTTCTGGTTGTTACTGTTAGTGATAGTGTTGGTGGTGATG
>NW_027934060.1:0-222 GCF_054177405.1 Leptonychotes weddellii | reverse complement strand
CCCGCCAACATCTGTCGTGTCCGGACTTGTTAATTTTAGCCATTCTGACTGGTGTGAGGTGGTATCTCATTGAGGTTTTGATTTGGATTTCCCTGATGCCGAGCGATATTGAGCACTTTTTCATGTGTCTGTTGGCCATTTGGATGTCTTCTCACAAAGGCACTTCTAACAATTCTGCAGGTGCCATGTTTGCCGAGCACCAAATATTTCCTGTTCTGTGCT
>NW_027934059.1:0-222 GCF_054177405.1 Leptonychotes weddellii | reverse complement strand
TGTTTATAAGCTATTTACTTTTTCAACTCTGCATGGTTGGTGGCACCTTGCCATTGAGCCCATTTCATGTATGAGGATGATGAGGCTTGATCTCCTCACTCCAAATCTGGTGCATTTGCTTATCACATGACATTGCTTTGCTGGAGAACTCTCTGAGCACGGGCAGGTGGACTGGAAACCAAAGACTAATCTTGGGCTTAATCCATGAGTACAGATATATTG
>NW_027934058.1:0-222 GCF_054177405.1 Leptonychotes weddellii | reverse complement strand
TTGTTGGCAGAGATAAAAGCAAAGCTCGATAAGCAACTTATTAGCATTAGGTTAGTCAAAACCAACAATCATTTTTAAGCTATTTAGAAGGTACCGTTATGACAGATGTATTAGAGGAAAAAAAAGTGGCTGAAGAAGCAAAAGCACAAACAAGTAATGAGAGTATGTTAGAGCAACCAATGCAGACAGGTAATCAGCAAGAACAGCCTGATACTGCGTCGT
>NW_027934057.1:0-222 GCF_054177405.1 Leptonychotes weddellii | reverse complement strand
GCCTCAATTTTTCTGATATTATTTGTTTTAATTCTAGATTGTGATTTGAATTATTCTTATAGTATAAATCTTCCATTTCAAGAGCCTACATTTAGACTTAGTTTATCTATCTCTAGTCAGAATCTTCCTATCTATGCAATATATAGACATGCATAAAGATTCACTGCTTACCAGTCAGTCTTCCTTCTCATCTTTTCCCGGATTGAAGTTTACATTCTGATT
>NW_027934056.1:0-222 GCF_054177405.1 Leptonychotes weddellii | reverse complement strand
TGCTTTTGTATGGATTGTCTCTTGTGATTTGCCTATATTTTTTCTACTTAGGTAATATTCTTTTCCCAATGGATTTAAGGAACTGCTTCTGTTGATTATATAAAGCTTCTGTTGTATATGTTACAAATATTCCTCCTTAGTGTATCAGCAATAGGAGAAGAAACATGGTATATTCAAGGAATTGGAAAAAAAAAAAAAAAAAGCAGGCCTGGTGTGGCTGAT
>NW_027934055.1:0-222 GCF_054177405.1 Leptonychotes weddellii | reverse complement strand
TGTTTTCTACTATCACTTTTAGATAATTTTCTAGCATTTTACACTGCCCCAATATGCAGTTAGTATATGGTGTTTTGGGTTTTTGTGTGTGTGTGTGTATGTGTATCTGGTTCAGGCTGTATCTTTAGCATGGTATCTAAGACACAGAAAAGATGAGAAGACTTTTCAAACTGCAACAAATAATTCTTTTTTTTTTTTTTTAAAGATTTTATTTATTTATTT
>NW_027934054.1:0-222 GCF_054177405.1 Leptonychotes weddellii | reverse complement strand
TAGCAGGAGGGGAAGAATGAAGGGGGGGAAATCGGAGGGGTAGACGAACCATGAGAGACGATGGACTCTGAAAAACAAACTGAGGGTTCTAGAGGGGAGGGGGGTGGGAGGATGGGTTAGCCTGGTGGTGGGTATTGAGGAGGGCACATTCTGCATGGAGCACTGGGTGTTATGCACAAACAATGAATCATGGAACACTACATCTAAAACTAATGATGTAAT
>NW_027934053.1:0-222 GCF_054177405.1 Leptonychotes weddellii | reverse complement strand
TCGAGATAAGCTGTCATTGAAAATAGAAGGAGAGATTAACAGTTTCCAGGACAAACAAAAAATAAAGGAATTTGCATTAAATACAAAACAAGCCCTACAAGAAATCTTGAAAGGGGTCCTCTAAGCAAAGAGAGCCTAAAAGCAACATAGACCAGAAAGGAAGACAGACAATATACAGTAACAGTCACTTTACAGGCAATACAATGGCACTAAATTCCTATC
>NW_027934052.1:0-222 GCF_054177405.1 Leptonychotes weddellii | reverse complement strand
TGCCTGGAGCAGAGCCCATGTCGCCTGTGGGCGGGAATGAAGGACGAGACCCTGGAAATGTCTCTTTTGGGAAAACGGTAGCAGCGGTGGAAAGACCGCCCAGCTTCCGGCTGAGAGCCAGCCAGCTTCCCCGGGGCTTGGCAAGCAGGTGGGAGGACAGCGAGCCCCCACTCTGCTCCCTATCAGAGGACATAGCCCCCGATCTGGTGGTGAGTGCCTGTG
>NW_027934051.1:0-1305 GCF_054177405.1 Leptonychotes weddellii | reverse complement strand
AAACTCCTCATCTAAACTCCTCACCTCGCTCGCTGAGGTGGGGACCTATGTTCCAAAAGTCACATCTGGCCCTGGGCAGGTGTGTGTGTGTGTGTGTGTGTGTGTGTGATGGTGGTGTAGGTGGTGTAATATCTGCTTTGTATAAGTAGGTCTTAACTACTTAAGTGAAATTTTAAGTGAAATATGACCTCAGCTTTAAAAAGCCTTTGTAGTACTATCCTGAGATGCCACAAGAGGATGCTGTTGCCTTATCAAAGATGCTTGTTGCCTCTGTACCTGCAGGTTCCCTTTGTCCCTGAGGTCTTCCACTTACCTCTGTAAGTCTGTATTGCCTTTCTATCCTTTCTCTGATTTCTTTCTTACCTCCTCCAAATCCTTGTATTTCAGTAGAATTACAGATTCAGAATTTCAGTACCGAAAATCATCTGGTCCAATTCCTAACTTTGTTACACACAAGGAGACTTAAGACACAGAGAAGTTAAGCCACTTACTGAAGGTCACACAGCTTCTCTCCTGAAACTGGCCGCAGCATAAGGCCTAACTTTTCTTATTTTCTTTCGAATTAGCAAATGTTTTAGGTTCTCTGTTTTTTGTTTTTTTAAATTCAGCATATTTTTTTTTTGTTTTTTTGTTTTTTTAGGTTCTCTGTCTTTAATGTGGAAAGCTGCTGAATGAAAAAAGCCCTAAATGATAAATTCAGTTGCTTATTGTTGTTTTAAGTAACCTTCAAATGATTTCTTTCTCCTAGTGGGATGGAGACCATCAATGGGCAGGTAGGCAGCAGGGTTCTGGGCCTGAGTGCAGTGCTCTGAGAATAAAGGAGTTACAGGTATGGATCTACAAGAATCTTGGCCTTCTTTCTCTCCTCCAGCTTAAAACTTAGAAAGGATGCATGGGAAACCAATGATTCTGCTTGAAATGAACTCAGTGATTGTCCATGCTTTCCTTCTCTTTAGTAATGAGATGTTTAGGTGTTCCAACTCGTGTGGTTTCCAATTTTCGTTCTGCACACAACATGGATGGGAACTTAACCATCGACACCTACTATGACCAAAATGCAGAGATTCTGTCAACTCGGAAGCGAGACAAAATATGGTAAGGGGACGCCATCTCAAACAGATCTCTGCTCCATCTCAGGACAGGCAGGGAAACTCTGACACGCTTCTCTCTGGTTTTGAGGCAATATCACCCTGCCCTTTGTGGCTGGTGCCCAGAGAGTAATTCCCCAACCTAGGAGACTGTTGCGGATAATTAGATCATCATATCACACTCATTTCAGAGATAGATGACTATGGGGTAACATTC
>NW_027934050.1:0-12642 GCF_054177405.1 Leptonychotes weddellii | reverse complement strand
TGCTGTGAATTGTGCAAGACTGTTGAATCTCAGATCTGTACCTCTGAAACAAATAATACGATATATGTTAAGAAAAAAAGAAGAAGAAGATAGCAGGAGGGGAAGAATGAAGGGGGAGAAATCGGAGGGGTAGACGAACCATGAGAGACGATGGACTCTGAAAAACAAACTGAGGGTTCTGGAGGGGAGGGGGGTGGGAGGAGTGGTTAGCCTGGTGATGGGTATTAAATAGTGCACGTTCTGCATGGAGCACTGGGTGTTATGCACAAACAATGAATCATGGAACACTGCATCTAAAACTAATGATGTAATGTATGGTGATTAACATAACAATAAAAAACGAGGCTAAGTAAAATGAAAAGACAACCTGCAGATGGTAGAAATATTTCCAAGTCATATGTCTGGTATGGGTTTAACATCCACAATATATAACGAACTCCTACCACTTAATAAATAGACAACCCAACTAAAACATGGGCAAAAAAGACTTGAAGAGACATTTCTCCAAATGATCAGGAAACACATGAGAAGATGCTCAACATCATAGGTCATTAGAGAAGGCAAATCAAAACCACAATGAGATACTACTTCACAGCTGCTAGGATGGCTAAAAGGATGGGCAATAAGAAGTGTTGGCGAGAATGTGAAGAAATTGGAACATCCCCTTCCCTGACCCTGGCTGCACCACTGCTGGCTTGCTTGTGGGAAGGTAAAATGGTGCAACCACTATGGAAAACAATTTTGCAGTTCCTCAAAAAGCTCAGCATAGAATTATCATAACCCAGGCATTTCATCTCTAGGTATATATATCCAAAATAACTGAAAGCAGAGACTCAGCGTTGTATGCCAGTACTCACTGTAGTATCATTTACGGTAGCCAAAAGGTAAAAACAACACCAAGGGTCCGATAAATGAATGGATAAACAAAATGTGATATGTACATAAAATGGAATATTATTCAGCCATCAAAAATTCCATTCTGACAGATGCTACATGGATGAACTTTGAAAACATTATGCTTAGTTAGAAATAAGCCAGACACCCTCAAAGGACAGATATTATATGATTCCATTTATATGAACTGTTGAGAATCAGTAAATTTAGAGAGACAATAGAGGTTACCAGGGGCTGGAGGGAGGGAAAAATGGGGCATTACTGTTTAACAGACTAGAGTTTCTGTTTGGGGTGATGAAAATGTTTTAGAAATAGCGGTCATGCTTGTACAACATTGCGAATGAAGCTACTGCCACTCAACTGTACATTTAAAAATGGTTAAAATGATATATTTTATGTTATGTGTATTTCCCTACAATACAAAATGCAGGAGAAAAAAATCTAAGAAAAAACAACAAAGCTTAAATAAATATTTTCACGATCAAATTTCTTGTGCAGTTCCTTCAGCTGTATCTGAGTCAGAACTCAAAACCAGATCTTCTGACTTTGACTGAAGGCTTAATCCATTACAACATTCAGTGTTTTTAAATTACACATTTGTTGACTCATTCAAATCATCTTTCTGTTCTTCAGATATTTATAGAATACCTAGTAAGTGCTTGGTGGTCGCAAATTGGTGGTGAGGGGCGGGTGGAAGAAACATTTCAATATGTGGTCTATGTCCGGTTCCTTGCTCGAAGGCCCTTTACGTGCTATCCCAATTAATCTTCCCATTATGAATCATTATTATCTCCCTTCTGTGGCTGAGGGCATGAAGCTAAGGGAGGCTAAGTGAATTTGCTGGTAGCAAGCAGCAGATTTGGGATTGGAGCCTAGATCTGCCAGATTCTAAGCACCCCTCTGCCTCATGCCATTTATTCTCTCCCTCTCCCCACCTCTCTCCCAAATTCCCTTGGATTTTTGGCTCTCCCCAATGTTTTTAGGAATGAAGGGCAGATTCACAGGGGGAAAAGCAGCCCCTTGACAGGGGCTTTAAGTTCTGGGTCAATCAAGGTTGCTCATTTTCCAGGTAGAAGCAAGGCTCAGGTTTTATAGCTGGAGGAGGAGCTACCCCAGGGGTCTGTTGGCAATATGGCAACTTGATGATGCCAGGAGCAGAAAAAAAAGGCAGCTGCTACAGGTGAGGGGAGCTGGCAGACCCCCAAGGCCAGAATCCAGTCAAGCAGCAGGTGCGCCCTCTGTTTTCCACAGGTTACCACATGGGGACAGCAAGCAGTGGCTTCTGCCAGAGGCTCAGCTCCATGTGTTTGTTAGTAGCACATTCCGGAGTCTGAGCAAGCTCATTCTGGGATGGGAAATGATCAAGGGTCTGCAGAGAGGGCCCTGGAGGCCAGGCCCAGCCCATCACAGGCCTACTTTGCTCCAAGGAGCAGGTAGACCCAGGAGAGCAGGGAGCAGGACAGGATAAGGAAAAGTAGAGGTGATTCAGACTCATGACAAGAGCCCGAGGCAAGTCTCTTCTTGGCTTCTGCCCGGCTGTGCAGCCCTATATCTCTCTGCTGCTTCTCCTGAGACAGCGCTGAAGCACTCCTGTGTCCCCCTGCATGCATACAGGGCTTGTTCCGGCATTCATAAGAGCTTTATTATCGCTGCATTTCAGGAACCAGTGCATTTCCAAATCAGTAAGAGAGGACGGGCAACGCAGGAAATGAGTGGTTCTTTTCCCTTCCACTTACCAGTGAATTTTCAGGTCATTATGAAACAGAAAGCTCTGCCTTCATTTACTCCATCACATGAGATCTTAATGCACTTCAGTCCACTGCTCATTAATACCGCTAAGGAGCACTTGCGGAGTATTTAAAATTGGTCCGCTTGCTCGCTCTCTGCTCACTCCCTGTGGTGCAGTCCAGTTTCTGGGATGAATCTCAATCAATAAACACGTTCTTTCTGTCTGTTGAGACTTTGTGTCTTCCAGTTAGAAGAGAGGGGCAAAACATGCTGCTTTATTATATGGAGACAGCAGTCAATTTTGGCTCGATGCAGAGTGGGAAATGCTGATTTTTCATATGTTTGTGTAACAGAAACAACAAAGCATCCGCTTGGAAAGCAACAGGATTTTTCTTAGCCAAACTGCACATGAATAGGCTTTCAGCAACTCAAGGAAGGCAGAAGAAAACAGGAGCGTGGGCCCTGGGGGACAGCAGCCTGTTACTCACTCAGGCCTGGGTGGGGTGACCCAATGGGGAGTGGCAGCCCCCGTGAGACAGCCTCCATATCTCCAGGTTATTAAAACCCTGCTTGGCCCAGGGGAGTCACCAAATCCCCATGGGGTCTTAATTCTTTGTCTTTAGGAGGCAAAGGGCCTAGATGCATCTATTACCATCCAGGCTGCTATTCAAGGCCTTCCCACTGGAAACTGAAAATGTAAGTCCTCTGGGTCTTCACATCTTTAAACACCATGGGCAGGCCCTCTGGTTTCCCGGAAGACACAGCTTTGGACTCTTTGGGACTAAAATTATCAACTAAAAGCATGGTGGGGTATCAGGGAATGTCTTATGCTTGTGGTTCGCTGCTAACATTAATACACAGGGAGAGAATAGGGAGGAAGGAGAGGAGGATGAGAGAGAGAAGGGAAGATAGGGAAGGAGATAAAGAGGGAAGGAAAACCACTCTTGTCTAAGGGAGAGGAAACTTGGATTTTACTGACAGCTTGCCAATGATTAACTCAGTGACACAGGGCAAGACTTAGTCTCTCCTTGTTCGGATAGGAAACAATGTAAAACTAAAATCTGATGAGTTTTTATAACAGGTGCCATGAAGGTCAAATTGGAAGATGAGTAAGAAGATACTTTGTTACCCATGGAACCTAAATAAAACTCACCTTAAGACCAGCCTCAGCACAAAGTTACCACACACATACACATTTTAATCCAAAAAGTCTTGAAAAGCAATATACATTTTTACTAAATGACTCTTGAAGAGGTGACAGGGAGGATTTATGTCTCACAAAATGGCAAAATTCTTCTCATAGAGCTTAACTATCTCTTTTCCAAATATCCCTTTCTTCATGGTAGCTGTTCAATTGCCTCTTCCGTCTTCAAGTGGTTTAGCCCATACTGACCACACCCATACTTTCCCCTTCTCTTTAATCCCATCTTCCAGATTTCTAGGTAACCCCCATCCCCCAAATGTTCCATATGCTATGTAGGGAAATCTACTTCTCCTTATTTAAGCTTCTTTACCATGACCTCTCTACCCGTTACCCTGATCTGTCCAACAAAGACCCAATGGCCATGCACAGTATTCTGCACAGTATTCTCCCTAAAAGCTGGGAGCATGAAAAAAAAATTGTAGGCACATACTGACATATTTCTTGTTGTTATCCCCAGTTATACCTCTAAGAAGGGATTCTGATTTACTAAAATGTGATTATAACTTAGCATGTCCCTATAGCACAAAATCAGTGACATTGCAATCCAAGTCTGTTTGATCATTTATTGAGAACCTATCTTGTGTAAGACTCTCTATAAGGAGGGTGCAATGGCCATGGAGGGGGATAAACCTCTATTATGTCACCTAAATTAAAGGTATCACTCTGGCCCCTCAAAAAAGCAGATCTTGCTTTAGGGATTCCCAAGAGACTTGGCCTGACATGTTGCTATGGCCTCACCATTGCATGTATATCATTCAGCAGGTGAGGAGATGGGGCTCACTAAGGTTAGCTACCCATATCCTCACAGTAAGTGGCAGAGTTATGAGTTGAATCTGGATGTCAGATTTCAAAACCCTTGATGCCCAGGCTTAAGTTATAGCCCTCACTTCTTGTCTCTGGCCTCTCTGTATGTCCTTCCAGAAACTGTCCTGTTTCTAGTCCTGAATCCATGCAGGGTGGTCCTTACACAAGGATGGACTTGGCTTATGGCATGGTATTTGATGGGTCACCCTAGCCACAGCTTATCTCCTGGTGCCTTACACAAACCCCTGAAATTATCCTAACTCATCTTTCCTCTGGATCAGACAGGGTCCTAAAATAGACAGAACACTTGCCCAACTTCTCACACGGGTATCATCAGCCAATCATAATAGGTTCTCCTGCCAAGCCCAGGTGGAGCACTGGAATACTTCTCATCACTGGACTCTAGGGAGCCACTAGCAATTATGGGAGATGGCAGTAAGAAGAAACCTATTGGCCTGGAACACTAACTCCCCAGGGAAAATTCATGTAAGTTACCTGGCATGAAGAACTTATTTTGATATGGTGGATGTCTCCCTGTTTAGAGAAAGTCTTCCTTCTCTTGGCTTCTGAAACACCACACTCTACTGTTTCTCTCTCACTGTGTTTGTCATTCTGCCTCAATTTCCCTCACTGACTCCTCCTCATCATCCTGCTCTCTCTGTGTTGGTACCTTGAGGTCTGTTTTGGTCTTGCTTTACCTATTTACACACTTTCCCTGCATGATCTCACCTAGTCCCATAGCTTAGATACCTATCTGTCAGTGGCTCCCAAAGTTAGATTTCCCACCCAGATGTATCCCTTAATCCCAGAATTGGGAGTCCATAAGCATTTAAAATTTAATATGATAAAGGGAAGGCCTCTTGATTTCCTTTCCAGCTTGTTCTTCGCCATC
This sequence comes from Leptonychotes weddellii, assembly GCF_054177405.1. NCBI lineage: Eukaryota > Metazoa > Chordata > Mammalia > Carnivora > Phocidae > Leptonychotes > Leptonychotes weddellii. The sequence goes on along the minus strand of NW_027934050.1, from coordinate 7,120 downwards.
TCAATGAATAGCAACAGTATTTTTCCAGTGGTTCAAGCCAAATCTTCTCTTGCTTTCCCTCACCGTTATATCTAGTCCAGAAACCATTAACATTGACTTTATTCCAGGAGCTATTCCAAGCCCATCTACTTTTCCCTATCTTCTTAACCACTACTTTTAGTTTAGTCAGGAACACCTTCCACCTGGCCCCTATAACAGCATCCTAACTAGCCTCCCTGCTAGAATCCTGCGTTAGGGCCTTTCCACTAGCTGCTCCCTCTGCCTGAAAGGTTTCTCCCCAGGTCTTCATAAGGAGGATCCTTTTTGTCATTTATATCTCAGCGTACGTGTTACCTCTTCTGAGGTTTTCCTAACCACTCTATCTAAAGTCCCTGGTGCTAATGTAAGAAAGGACCATAAAATGGGTGGCTTCCAACAATGGAAACTTATACTTGTGTGAGGAGGATCACCTGTGCTTCCTCAGGATTCTCCGTGAGAATGAGAATTTGCCACCTGCCCTCAAGGCTATACAGCCTCATAGAAGAGAGAAAAAATGGTCCCACGACTTATGGTTGAGAGACCTTGGGCAAGTCATTTAGCTCCTCTGTCTCTTACGTTTCTAACCTGTAAAAGGGCACTAAAAATAAAACCTACCTCAAATGGAGTTGGCAGGATTAATGGAAACAATGCAAGAAAGCACTTGACACAATGCCTGACATGTAAAGAGAATCAAAATGCTAAGAATGAAGGGAGGAGGGATCTCTTTTTACCTTTATAACACTGCTTAATCCCACTTGCCCCCAGTAAGATGTCTCTGGCCTTCTTGACTGAGTCATGGCCCCCCTCCCATTACAACTGCTCACAATAAGGTGGACTTGTCTTCTTAACAGTTAACATTCTTCCAGACCTAGTAGTATCAGCCCATAGCTGACACTCAGAAAATATTTTTACAACAAATAGACACATAAACAAATGAAAACTCTGGAAAATTAAAGACGATCCCAGTTCTCAAAGTGGGGATCTGGCATTGGCCTGGGCAGCCCTCACTGCTCCATACCCCTCTTCCTGACCTCCTCCATCTCCACCCCAGCACCTCACCTTCTGCACCCCAGGGCCTGGCATAGGCTCTCAGACCCTCAATCTTCCAAGTGGGGCCTGCAGTGAAAGCAGGAGGGGAGAAACTACAAGCCTTGCTAGGGTTTAAAGATGTGCTCACCTGAAATTGCACAATTCATCCCACGGGCTCAGCAGGAATGTGGCATTTGGAGGAATTACACCTCTGAGCTGCCAGAATATATTCAAACAGCTGAGAACAGAAGTTGGCCCAACAGGGACACATCCGGAGAGCAGCAAATATGCACAGTGAGTTCACCGGCAAAGCGTTTTCACTTCTCTGGGGAATGTCCAAGAAGGCCTACCTGTCTGTGGGACCCTTCTCCTTGGGTCTAGGGTAATTCTCATCAAATGGTTTCCAAATCCAGTGCTGGGAGGGGAGGAAGGAGAAGAGCTACATATGTAAATGATTGCCAGAACTTTGGGCTACCATCCTCCCAACTGTTACTAGTTGACTGGGAGTGGGGAGGAAGGGATGATCAGAGCACAAGCTCTGGGATTAGTACACCAGGATTCAAATCCAGGCTCTGACACTTACTAGCAGTATAACCATAGCCAAGTTTCCACACCTTGGTGTGCCTCAGTTATCTCCTCTATCAAAACAGAGAAGATCATAGTCCCCTTCTTCCAGGGTTAGTTTGAAGATTTAAAAAGTAAACACATCAATGGGTGCCTGGGTGGCTCAGTTGGTTAAGTGTCTGCCTTCGGCTCGGGTTGTGATCCCAGGGTCCTGGGATCGGACCCCACATTGGGCTCCCTGCTCCCCGGACAGCCTGCTTCTCCCTTTCCCTCTGCCTGCCTCTCTGCCTACTTGTGCTATCTCTCTGTCAGATAAATAAATAAAATCTTAAAAATAAATAAATAAAATAAATAAAAAATAAAAAGTAAACACATATAAATAAATAAATAAACGAACACACACAAGCATTTAGATGAGTGCCTCACATGCAGTTAGTGCTCAATAATTAGAACTGGCAGGACATTTGGCTGGAGAGGTGGTTCTAGGTGGTTTTAATGTCATAGGCTCTTAAAAAGTTCTCTCTCCCTTATTTTGCAACTTTTACTTTGTGTGCTAAGGATATTAAAATGATCGACGGCATCATTGTATGATAAAAGATAGGGCATATTTTAAAGCCTCAAATGAAGGATGGACATAAGTTTTGACAAAAATAAACACGTTTAGCTTTATAATAAATTTTAAAAAAACAAATAATATATTGCTATTTACTGAAGCCATATTAAATTATGAGCTAAGAAAGTGAGGCTGTCTGGAAGCTTCCACCTCCTCGGTGCTCTCTCCCTGATATCCCCTGCTCCCACAGCACCTCTCACTCCTATCCCAGCACTGGTCATTTTGCAATTTGTCTCTCTACTGCCCTGCCTCACCCCCCCTCATTTGCTCACATGTGTATTTGCCATCTCCTCCACAGGAAGGTAAGCTCCATGAGGCAGGGACTTTGACTGACTTGTTCTCTGTTGCATTCCCAACCTCTGAGAGTCATGCAGACAAGGGCAGGTGGCCAAGCAGCATCACTGGAGAAAAGTATTGGAGAGAGGAGTAGGAGTAGGTGTATGGATCCTTACTGCCCATTGCATTCCGGAGCAGCACACAGAGCTACAGCAAGGTTAGAAGTCAGACCCAGTAGAACACTGACCTTCCAACTGTGTGGTCTTTTAAATTGCCTGGTTAGGGAAGCACCAGTGTGATGAGAAGTGAGGATACAGTAGCATTATAGCATGGCAGAGCATCAGGTCCAGCTTAGTGTTCATGGCTGTGGAGCCATGATCTGGAGGCTAAGCCCCAAGCTTTACAATTGCAGCTCTATAATGAGAAAAGCTTGAGACAGAATTTATCACTTCAGAGTTTTTGGAGGGGGAAGAATTGGCCTCTTACCTAGTATAATGGAGTGGTGATAGCCCTGAGGTTGGGGTCCTAGACTTGGAACTCACCAGGATTGACCTTTGAAGTACTAGGTTGTGGCCAGCTTCTGCAGAGTACTGAAGGAGGCCAAGTCTTTTTCCGGGAGGCCAGCCTGAAGGAATTGTCCTGGACAAGTTAACACTTAACCTATCACTAGCACATAATAGGTACTCAATAAATATGAGTTAAATGAATGAACGAATGAATGGATTTTGCCTTTTTACTGTGACATGGAATAATCATCAAGAAAAAATTTGACTTGCGGGGCGCCTGGGTGGCTCAGATGGTTAAGCGTCTGCCTTCGGCTCAGGTCATGATCCCGGGGTCCTGGGATCAAGCCCCGCATCGGGCTCCCTGCTCAGTGGGGAGCCTGCTTCTCCCTCTGCCTCTCTCTCTCTCTCTGTCTCTTATGAATAAATAAATAAAATCTTAAAAAAATATTAAAAAAAAAAAAAGAAAAAATTTGACTTGCACTGAGTGAGCAGTAGCCAAAGAGAAACTCAGCTCTATGTCTCCACTTTCTCTTTGTCTCTATGCACACCATGTGTGCTCTTGCCTGTCTGTCTCCTGCTCTTCTCCTTTCTTAGGAGGAAAGCCACCGAGTTTTGCACACGATAGCCACTCTGTACATGTTGATCGTTATTCTTGTTGTTATGGGTGCTCTTTTCATGGGCCGAAGCTCAGTTTAAGGGCCACTAACTAACACAATTGCCCTGATGCGCAAGAAAGAAAGAACAAGAGTGCTGGAGGTTTTCTGCATCTGGGCCATCCCAGCACTTGACATGTGAAGGATCTCAGACCCCACAAGGTAGAAGTAACCTGTGCAATTAGGGGGAATATCAGAGGAGCAGAATGAAGTCTCTACTTCTGAATCCCTAATAAAATTAGAGCCTAAATAGCTGCAAATTATTTTGTTTTAATGTGCTTGTCTTGGTCTCTAGTTACTATTTCTCTTTTTCAGAGATTAATTGCCCCCTCTAGTGGGGCCATGTACTTTCCAGGTCTACTCCATTCCCCATTTCCTCTCAGGCTGGCCTGCTTCACTCCTTCACATCACCTAACTGGCCTCTGAGGCATCTGACTTTTCAACCCCATCTCTATGCCTGTGCTTAGAAAACTCAATCAGTACACAACTGGTCCCCATAGGCTGTTACCCAGTTAAAGAGTTGGCTGCCTTCAAAACTCTGGGGAAACTGGCCATTGCCTAGAGCTTAAGGCAATTGATCTGAGTAATCTATAAGCCTGAGTCCCAACGCCCCTCCCCCATCATTCCAGTTTTTAAATTATTGTTTAATGTGTAATAATTTTATTTTTTCTAGTAGATTCTAGGATACTCTTTCACGTCTTTGTATTTTGTAAGTCACCAGACTTAATAAGGATCACACTTTTATATCTTCAGAAATTCCCAGGGAGCAAGCTGAAAGAAAGATTCCACGGAATTTGTGATTTGCCTGTCCTGGGCAGGGACCAGAAAGGGCACATGGTGATTTTGTGTGATTCTGCTGTGAGTGATCCAAAACAAACTTCGAGTGACACAAGGCACTAGGCCCATAGAAGAGGTCCATTAAAGACTTGTAAATGGAGTTATCCCCACCAGAGGGACACCTTCAGGGCTGTAAGATGTGTTTCATTCTGTTCTCCCCATGATCATGGAAAAACAAAAGGAAACTGAATTATAACCAACATTGAAAAAAAAATTAAAATGTCTTGTCAGATTTGTGCCTTCTCTCGATTAAAAAGAAAATTCAGATCACATAAAGGCTCTGATGCCCCCCTTCCTGGGAACAACCAGCTGGAACTGTGCATGGGCTGCAACCCCTCCCCCAACACACTTGCACAGGTTAGCACATCTCCCCAGGCCCTGTGATAATAGCCCCCCCTTTCTCTTCTGGCCCACGCAGACATTTGCTTTTGTGACCCTGTCTTCACAGCACTCTCATACCTCTCTGGCGATCTCATCATTTCACCAGGGTAGCAGCCATCTGGTTTAAGATCTGGGTGGCGATGTCATCATTTGACTGGTAAAGGCACAGTCTAAAGCCTTGCAGCTCAATGAAGAGGGAAGAAAGCAAGTCTAGTACTATGGTGATTTTGAAACACATGCCAATGTTCAAATGGATGGATGCAAGGGTTTAGAAACCCTGGGATGTGGTTTTTAAAATGGGACCTCAACCTAAAAATTTGGGGGTGGGTGGCAGAGGACTGGGAAGTAGATTAATTCACATCCCTTGTAAGACATCACAATCGAACTAAGAAACTGCCAAGTGACGGAAGTCAGATCAAATAGCTGACAACCAGCCACAGCCAAAGCAGAATGGCTGTAATAAGAAATACTCCTTCCGGGGGCGGAGCAAGATGGCGGAGGACTAGGAGACCTGGATTTCGTCTCCTCTCAGGAATTCAGCTGGATAGGGGTCAAACCAATCTGAACACCTACGAACTCAACAGGAGATCGAAGAAAAGAAGAGCAACAACTCTCTGAACAGAAAAGTGAGCACTTTCTGGAAGGCAGGACATGCGGAGAAGTGAATCCGAGGTGATATTCGGGAAGATAGACGGCGGGGGTGGGGGCCTCCATCGGCCGCTTCTGGCAAGTGATAGAGCCGCGGAGCACAAAATCGGAACTTTTAGAAGTCTGCTCCGCTGAGGGACGTCGCTCCAGTGGCTAAGTGGGGGGTGGAACCCTCGTGGGACAGTGTGGTCTCAGGACCCTTGGGGTCACAGAAAGACCGGGGGTGCCTGAGTGCGGCAGAGCTCCCAGGTATCGGAGCAGGAAGCCCGCTGCAGAGACGGAGCCGAGGCGCGGGCTCTCAGCTCGGGGTTGCCATAAACTGTGATCTGTGGCACAGTTGGGCCACTGCTCCTCCAGCAGGGACCCAACAAGCAGCAGATCCGGGGAAACTCACCTTCTTCCCCGGGAGGAGCGGCACGGGAGCGCACCGCAGGGATCTGCTGGGTTTGGAGACTCCACCTGAAGTTGGGTGCCAGAGATAGAAACGCGCAGTCACAGGCCGGGTGAGCATGGAGCGCGGCCGGAGACCGAGGAGACGGGAGCAACTGACTGCTTTTCTGTGGGGGCACACTGAGGAGCGGGGCCCCGGGTTCTCGGCTCCTCCAGGGAAGAGATTGGGAGGCCACCATTTTCACTCTCCGCCTCCAAAGCAGTACGGAAAGCTTGCAGGGAACAAACGCTCCCGAGAGCAAACCCGAGCAGATTACTTAGGCCATACCGTGCAAGGGCGGGGCAATTCCGCCTCCGGCAGAGACATTTGGAAACCACGGCAACAGGCCCCTCCCCAGAAGATCAGCGAGAACAGCCAGCCAAAACCAAGTTTACCGATCAATGAGAACGGCAGAACTCCAGCGCTAGGGGAATACTGCACATAGAATTCATGGCTTTTTTACCATGATTCTTTAGTTTTTCAAAGTTAATTATTATTTTTAACTCTTTTTTTTTTTGAATTTTTCTTTTTCCCTTTTTCAACCAACATCTTATCAATCCCTTTTTTAAAAAACATTTTTATTTTTCATTTTTAGAGTCATATTCTATCCCTTCATAGTAGTTACCCGTGTTTTTGGCATATATATATAAGTTGTTCTCTCTTTAAAATTTTGAGATAATTTCTTCTAAGAGATCAAAATATACTCTAAATCTCTAGTGTATGGTTTTTTTCTATTCCCCTGCCTGATCACATTCTCTCCCTTTTTTTTCTTTTTTTTTAAATCCTTTTCTTTCTTTTGTCAAACAACTTATCAATTCCTTTTATAAAATTTTTTATAATTTCCATCTTTACAGTCATATTCCATCCCTTCATCATATCAACCCTTATTTTTGTACATATATAAGTTTTTCTTTCTTTAAAATTTTGGGAAGCACTTTCTTTTAACAGACCAAAATACACCCCAAATCTAGTGTGTGGCACTGATCTATATACAAGCCTGATCATATTTGATCACATTATGTTTTTGTTTTGTTTTGTTCTGTTTTTGTTTGTTTTTATCTTTATCTTTTTCTTTTTTCTCTCTTTCCCTTTCTTTTCCCACTGCTTCAGGTCTTTTCTGATTTGTTTAGAGTATATTTTCTGGGGACGTTGTTACCCTGCTAGC
>NW_027934049.1:0-222 GCF_054177405.1 Leptonychotes weddellii | reverse complement strand
TTGCTTTTTCTCTTATGATTAATTTGTATTGTCTAGAATTTTCTATAAACAGAATCATAGTGAGACATACTTTTTTTTTGGTCTGGCTTTTTCACATAACAATTACATTTTGAGATTCATCCATGTTATTACTGTATCAATAGTTTATTCCTATTTATTGAAAATATTCCATTGTATGTATATATCATCATTTTTTTTTTATCACCTTTGGATGGACATTAG
>NW_027934048.1:0-222 GCF_054177405.1 Leptonychotes weddellii | reverse complement strand
TAAAATTTAAAAAAAGAATGTACGTAGAAATGGTTACTTTTTATGGGGGGGAGGGGCAGTTGGACAGAAGAGGAATAAGTAAAAGATTAAGGGAAGAGGTGTTAGAAGAGAAAAGGAAAACCAGGAGAATATAAACCTGGAAGCCAAGAAGGAAAGGGAATCAGGTTATCAGTAATGAAAAAAGGACCAAATGCTTGAGATGTAGAAACCATCAGTAGGTTT
>NW_027934047.1:0-222 GCF_054177405.1 Leptonychotes weddellii | reverse complement strand
CTGTTTTTCTCTTAAATTCTCTCTCACAACAAGGTCCTTCCCATGCATCTATGAACATGATCATAATCTCCTCATTAATTAAAACAAAGCAACAACAACTAAATAATACAGAGAGCCTTCCCTCAACTTTATATCCTGGAGCTACTTTTTATTTACTTTCTTTCCCTTTCTCCTTATCAAAACATTAACATATAAACCACTCACCCTTAACCTCTTTCAAAT
>NW_027934046.1:0-222 GCF_054177405.1 Leptonychotes weddellii | reverse complement strand
GGGACTCCAGAGGCCGGCCTGTGGGGCCGAGCAGACCTGGCTTGCGGCAGCTCCGGCCTTGACCAAAGCCACACGGCTGACCAGCCGCAGAGCCAGAACTCCTGCACCGGCCGCCAGGGCCTCCACACGGCGGGGCCTGTGGGCTCCCTGTGCCCTCCGTCCCGACTGCAGGTGAGGCCAGAGGTCCTCAGCCAGCCGGCGCAGTTCTCTCTCATCTACTCG
>NW_027934045.1:0-222 GCF_054177405.1 Leptonychotes weddellii | reverse complement strand
GTATGATAATGGCACACAAACAGACACACAGATCAATGGAACAGAATAGAGAACCCAGAAATGGACCCACAACTGTATGGTCAACTAATCTTCAACACAGCAGGAAAGAATATTCAATAGAAAAAAGACAGGTTTGGGACGCCTGGGTGGCTCAGATGGTTAAGCGTCTGCCTTCGGCTCAGGTCACGATCCCAGGGTCCTGGGATCGAGTCCCGCATCGGG
>NW_027934044.1:0-222 GCF_054177405.1 Leptonychotes weddellii | reverse complement strand
TGGGTTAGCCTGGTGATGGGTATTGAGGAGGGCACATTCTGCATGGAGCACTGGGTGTTATGCACAAACAGTGAATCATGGAACACTTCATCTAGAACGAATGATGTAATGTATGGGGATTAACATAAGAATAAAAAAAAATGGCTCTAGGATAAGTTTCAGTAACATATTAAGTGCTCCGAGTGGCATGGCAGAGAGCCCAGAGGACAGAGTCATCTTCAG
>NW_027934043.1:0-222 GCF_054177405.1 Leptonychotes weddellii | reverse complement strand
GGTGAATACCCTGTGTAGATAATTGTAACCACCAGCAATTAAAGGAAAAAGTCCATCTTTTAGGCAAGTAGTTGGCTTTCGTTGAACTTTGGCAAAATGATTACATCAGTGAACTGATATCTGCAACTTCAGTTGTGAGCATTTCATGAGCATTTCTCTATGTCGAGGGTGCTACCAAATGAAAACAGAAATCACAGAGGCTGAGTGGTGACAGAAGCAGAG
>NW_027934042.1:0-222 GCF_054177405.1 Leptonychotes weddellii | reverse complement strand
CATGACCTAAGCCGAGGCAGACACTTAACTGACTGAGCCACCCAGTCATCCCTGGAGGATACATTTTCAAGGCCAAGGTCACTCATGTGATTGTCTGAAGGCCTCATTTCTTGACTGACTGTTGGCTGAAGGCCTCAGATTCCTGCCTCCTGGGCTTCTCCATTGGGCAGACCAACTTCCCACTGCAGTGTGGGAAGGGACTACACAAAGAAAGATGAGACT
>NW_027934041.1:0-222 GCF_054177405.1 Leptonychotes weddellii | reverse complement strand
CAAGTTTAATATAGAAATGAGGTCCAATGATGAAATCCAAATAATTAGCAGAAATTAAAATAAAATAGAGGTTTTTTTCCTCAAGAAATTATTTTTTATCATTAGTAAAACAGTAAGTTTATTCACAGGCATTTTCATTCTGTCCTGTGAGTTAAGAAAAAGTGTTGGGGGGGCGTGTTCTCTCTCTCTCTCTCTCTCTATATATATATGCTTTTTTTCCCT
>NW_027934040.1:0-222 GCF_054177405.1 Leptonychotes weddellii | reverse complement strand
CAGGGGATCCATCCTCCATGCTCCCCCCCATGTCGGGCTAGCTCTCCTCCTGTGGTCTTTCCTGTTTCTTCTCTCCCCTCTAGTGGTCTACCCTCCCTTCTCATTTACCCAGAGCGATCCTTTATGCACAGGAACTAGATTATGCCATTCCCCCTCTCGAAACTCTCCAATGCATCCATCCTATTGGAGTAATGATACAATCCAGAGTCTTCTCAGTGGTCT
>NW_027934039.1:0-1305 GCF_054177405.1 Leptonychotes weddellii | reverse complement strand
CATTGCTAACTAAGAGGTATTTTGGTTCATGAATGTGATAGAAGCAAAATTTTTGTCGAGAAAATCAAGAGTTCTTAACCTTTACCTTGTACCACTCACAGAAAACATTAGTTCAATGTTCATTTTGTTTGCTTGTTTGTTTTTGTCATTTGTCTAACTCTAACCACAACTAAAAATTCTGTTATTTTAGTCTGTTTTTGCTTTTATACATAATTTATCATCTTTAGGATTATTGAAAATTTTAGTTTCTTCTCCCTTTAAGATTTAGTCCTCCTTGCACTGCTCATTATAAATACATATCAATGTATTTTATCCCCCCCATGTAATACACATTCTATTTTAAATTGAAGCTTACTGTAGAATTCTGTATGCAACCAACATCCTGTCCTACGTGCCCGATGAAGTCAATTCATCGGGCATGTATAATGTTATACCTAACTCATAAGAAGCACTTGTAATTATGAAGTCATAATCGTTATTTGAGAGCCCTGTAAATTCTTGAATAATCTTGTATTGAAGAATATTACTCATAATTGATTTCAACAACTTTTTGCAGGGCAATAACTGCCACCCACTATCTGCTCACCCTCTTTATTTTCCATTTTTTCCTTATTCTCACACAATGAAAGGGATCCTTCAAGTGTCTTGTCCTTTTCAATGTATAAAATTTTATTTTTTAAAGATTTTATTTATTTATTAGAGAGAGAGAGAACACACACAAGTAGGCCGAATGGCAGACAGAGGGAGAGGAAGAAGCAGGCTTCCCAGTGAGCAGACAGCCTGACATGGGGCTTGATCCCAGGACCCTGAGACATGACCTGAGCTGAAGGCAGACACTTAACTGACTGAGCCACCCAGGTGCCCCTAAGGATTGTATTCATATGTCTGAGTACATAGCATGGCAACAGTGAAGAAACACACCTGTAGGGTGGGGCAGGAATTATTTTTGTACTATACTATAGTTTGATCTGTTCCTCCAAGATGAATATGAAGTCCATTCACTTCAACGTCAACTATTCCTTAGGAGGCTGGTCCTCTGATGCACAAAGAAAAATATGGCACTAAACTAATGTGGTGCTCTCAGAGAAGAAAGAACCAAGAACATTTATATATATATATATATTTTTTTTTTTTTCCTTTAGCAACAATAGGAGCATAATATGAGCACAACTAAGAGCTCGTATAAAATTGAGTTTGAGAAAATGGGTTATGGAGTGCACTCATGAGTAATTTTTTTAAAGAAAAAAATACATGTTTTTTCATGTGTCTGTTGGCCATTTGGATGTCTTCTTTGGAAAAATGTCT
>NW_027934038.1:0-222 GCF_054177405.1 Leptonychotes weddellii | reverse complement strand
TTTCCCCATTGAGGATGATATTCGCTGTGGGTTTTTCATAGATGGATTTTATGAGCTTGAGGAATGTTCCCTCTATCCCTATACTCTGGAGAGTTTTAATCAGGAAAGGATGTTGTATTTTGTCTAATGCTTTTTCTGCAGCTCAGTTCTGGGGACCAGTTGAAATAGGGTCCCCTACTCCTCTGCCATCTTTCCTTCTCCCATGACTAATTTTTCAACCAC
>NW_027934037.1:0-222 GCF_054177405.1 Leptonychotes weddellii | reverse complement strand
TAAATGTCAGCTAACCTCAGTTTATAAAACCTTTATAAACCCTGACTCCATAAAACTTTTCATAGAGCTCAATTGTAGGGGTTTTCATTAATTTTATATATAAGAGTTCTATGATCTGTTCATTGTTCACATCTGCACTTATTTTTAGAATAAAATTTATTTTTGTACACAAACTAGAATGATTCAGTGATAAAAAAAACAAATTTGTATTCTCATCTATGG
>NW_027934036.1:0-222 GCF_054177405.1 Leptonychotes weddellii | reverse complement strand
TCCATCTATTGGCTGTTCATTGTTGTGTTTTGTTTTGTTTTCCTGTAAGCAAACCAAAGTGGCTATGTAAAGACCTGCATATCTAAAGGAATTCACTTCTAAAAACACAGGTACATTTGCCTGATACCAGTTTCCCATTTTATGTTTAGTCCTTTCCTTTCCTAACATAATGTTTATCATTATCAGTAAAAAAAAAAAAATCAGGAACCCTTCTCATATTTT
>NW_027934035.1:0-222 GCF_054177405.1 Leptonychotes weddellii | reverse complement strand
TAGAATTTAAGAAACAAAACAAACAAGCAAAGGGCGGGGGGCGGGAAGAGAGAGAGAAACAAACCAAGAAACAGACTCTTAACTATAGAGAACAAACTGAGGGTTACTGGAGGGGAGGCGGCGGGGAGGAGGGGGAAATGGGGGAAATAGGTGATTGGGATTAAAGAGTACACTTATCATGAAAACAAGCAAACAAAAACAGTGTGAAAATAATTATTTTAC
>NW_027934034.1:0-222 GCF_054177405.1 Leptonychotes weddellii | reverse complement strand
TCTTTCTCACACACTGAAGCCACATCCATCTTCAAAGAACAGAAGTATAATCCACAAACTCACCACATTTACATACGGTCGCCTTTTGTTTCAGGAATACAGGGGGAAAAATGTGGAAAAGCATTTCCCTGGGGCCTGAAAGATGTTAGTCTTGACAGTGGATGTTCAGGATGTTTAAGGTTCCTAAGGTTTCAGGTTCGGGAAGTTTAAGCTCTATCAGGG
>NW_027934033.1:0-222 GCF_054177405.1 Leptonychotes weddellii | reverse complement strand
TGGTTGGATGGATGAATGGATAGATAGATAGATAGATATGATGTAAGGATGGATGGATGGTTGGTTGGATGATGGATGGATGGATGGATGGTTGGATGGATAGATAGATATGATGTAAGGATAGATGGATGGATGGTTGGTTGGATGGATAGATGGATAGATAGATAGATAGATAGATAGATAGATAGATAGATAGATATGATGGATGGATATGATGTAAGG
>NW_027934032.1:0-222 GCF_054177405.1 Leptonychotes weddellii | reverse complement strand
GGGTTTGGAGACTCCACACGGCGTCATGTGCCAGAGACAGAAACGCTCAGTCACAGGCCGGGTGAGCACTGAGTGCGGCCAGAGACCGGGAAGACGGGAGTGATTGACTGCTTTTCTCTGGGGGCTCATTAGGAGTGGGTCCCCGAGTTCTCAGCTCCTCCGGGACAGAGATTGAGAGGCCGCCATTTTCACTCTCGGCTTCCAAAGCTGTACAGAAAGCTT
>NW_027934031.1:0-222 GCF_054177405.1 Leptonychotes weddellii | reverse complement strand
CTTGTTTCTCTGTAATCTTACCAGCATTAGATGGAGTCAGTGTTTTGGATTTTAGCCATAGGTCTGTACTGGTATCACACTTTTTTTTTACATTTTTTATTGTTATGTTAATCACCATACATTACATCATTAGTTTTTGATGAAGTGTTCCATGATTCATTGTTTGTGCATAACACCCAGTGCTCCATGCAGAACGTGCCCTCCTCAATACCCACCACCAGG
>NW_027934030.1:0-222 GCF_054177405.1 Leptonychotes weddellii | reverse complement strand
GAGCAAAGTTGTGGCGGGTTGAGTCAGGAGATGATGCCATCAGACCCTTCCTGAAAGGAGAGCTTAGAAAAGGGAGGGACGGATCTTACTCAGAAATGCAAGTCAAGAAGTTCAGGACTCTTCAGGGGTGCCTGGGTGGTTCAGTCAGTTAAGCGGTTAAGCGTCTGCTCAGTTTATGATCCCAGGATGTTGGGATCCAGCCCCGGCATCCGGCTCCCTGCT
>NW_027934029.1:0-222 GCF_054177405.1 Leptonychotes weddellii | reverse complement strand
GGGCCGAGGGCCAGGGCTCCAGAAGGGGGAAAGGTGGAAAGACCTGAACCAAATAAGGGTCTGTTAGGAGTGGGATGAAGTGGACGGTGGCTGTTGGGTAGATGCTGGGCACATGTGCTGCAGGTAATTGCTAGCCAAGTGAAGGAGGCAGTGTGTATAAGGTGGGGTTCCATAACTCCTTTGGACTGAACAGAGGCGCCCTGGAAGATTATGAGTGCTCTC
>NW_027934028.1:0-1305 GCF_054177405.1 Leptonychotes weddellii | reverse complement strand
CTTTACTACTGATTTTATATCTTTTCCAGGGTGGGAGAAGACTCATCCCTGAATAAAAAGTGTGTAATTCTGTTGTAGCGAGAACCTCATATTCAACTAGTTAGCCAGTCAAAGGATGGTTTAACTTGAACATATTATCCACTTCCCAGCTTGGCATGTGCACCAGATAGCTCCAGCAATATGAAGCATTATGTTTCATTTCCTGACACATGTTTTTCTCCTGTCAATAGATTTCTAAGACATTACATATTATTTTATATTCTATTCTCTCTAATATATATAAAGATGTATTTTTTCCCCAAAATTCTCATCACTACCTGCCAGGGAATGATGCCCTGGGAACCAATTCTGGTGACCCTGACCATGCGTGAGGTCAGCTAGGACCACAGGCTCCTACGACAGTGGAGGGGGAGTTAGAGAAGAGGGGCCCCATGGCAGGTCCATTTCTGATTTCACTCTTTTCCTGTCCCACCAACCTTAAAAGGTTAAGTTTGTACTTGATTCATTTGCCCTTGATTTTCTGTATCTTTGGCGGCAGGGAGGTGCCCTCTCTTCTACATTCCACTTTGACCCTGCCGTCCTGGGCTAAGCTGTCCTTTTCCTCCTCTAGAGTCCAGTCTCCTGCCCCTCTGCTCCTGCTTCCACACTCAGGAGAGGGCTGTGCTCACAGGCAGTGGGGACCCACTGGATGGTCAGAAGAATTGATTTCTCCAATGAAATCTCCCCAGTGTTCCAGAATCATGTCCCATGGTGGTTATATTTTCCCAGAGGAGCAGGGTGGAGAAGGCCAGACCTTCCTAACAAGATTCAAACAAAGGGTGATAGTTCAGGCAACTGTGTGAGAGAAACTAAAAGCAAACAATGTGAGTAAAGCTGATGACAGCCGGCCTCCTCCCCAGCAGGCTGCCGAACCCAGCCTCTTCCCTCTGCCAGGACAGCCTCCAATCAGTGCTGTTGTCTGATGGCTTTGGAATGAAGAAGGCCTTTGTTCCAGGGCCCGGGGGTTCACCTGTGCTCCTTGCATTTTTTCCGTCATGGAGGAAGGCAGGAAGGAAGCCCAGAAGCCTGAGCCCATGCAAAGTCTGCCTCAAGAGGATTTGCCTTGTCTTTCTGCCTCCCTGGATGGAGCTGGCAGATGAGACTGAGGGATAGACTATTGTCATCATCCATCAAAAGTTTAAGACTAAGTGCCTAATTTACAAGTCAGGAAACGACAGATGTTGGCAGGGATGCGGAGAAAGGGGAATCCTCCTACACTGTTGGTGGGAATGCAAGCTGGTGCAGCCACTCTGGAAAACTGTATGG
>NW_027934027.1:0-222 GCF_054177405.1 Leptonychotes weddellii | reverse complement strand
AGCATTTAGCATAGCGCCGGGCAAGAGAAGGTGCTCAAGATACACTAGCTGTGATTACTATCATTTGTATTAATTATTACCACCGAGTCCAATTTCCTCTTGGGTTTTTCCTGCGCTACTTGGCCTCTTCCTTGGATTGGGTCCAAAATGAAAGCACTCATTCCACTCTATATTTAACAGTTAAAACCTATATTTCTTTTTTTTTTTTTTTTTTAAGATTTT
>NW_027934026.1:0-222 GCF_054177405.1 Leptonychotes weddellii | reverse complement strand
ATGTGGGAGGAAAGAAAATTGTGGGACAAATGTGTATTCAATTAAAAGATAAATTTAATAAATTTAGATCTTGACATTATACCATATGTGAAAATAAATTCCGAACAAAGAGGCAACCCACAGAATGGGAGAAGATATTTGCAAATGACACTACAGATAAAGGGCTGGTATCCAAGATCTATAAAGAACTTCTCAAACTCAACACCCAAAAAACAAATAAGT
>NW_027934025.1:0-222 GCF_054177405.1 Leptonychotes weddellii | reverse complement strand
GGCAGAGCACTTAAAAGGCTGATCAGCTTCAATACTGTTCTTTAAAAGTGCTTCACATAGCTCAGGTAACAGCTTGTCAGAGCAGTATCTTATCCCCAGCAGCATGCTATGGAAGGAAGCTCACTAGTCCTGGGGGTTATGCATGGACTTGATAACCTGATAGCACTCTGAATGCCATCTTTTTACTCTAGGCACAATACGTGCTAGAGAACAGATTACCTT
>NW_027934024.1:0-222 GCF_054177405.1 Leptonychotes weddellii | reverse complement strand
TATATATATATATAAATGATATGGCATATAGTTCCCTATAGATGTTGTGATCTTAATGTTCTGAACATTTGCACATGCTGTTCCCACTAAGTTTGATACTGATTTAAGGAGCTCTGCAAAGTCTTCAGTGATCTAAACCTTCAGAATTCAAATTCACGATTGTAATAGTATGTGTTATGGACTGGAAGTTTGCATCCCACCAAAATTTGTAAGTTGAAACCC
>NW_027934023.1:0-222 GCF_054177405.1 Leptonychotes weddellii | reverse complement strand
TGCTGAATGCACAAAGACAAATAAGGTGAGGACTCTCCTTACAAGAGGGGGTGGCCAAGGATGCGTGCTGAAGGAGCCTCTGAGGTCAGGAGGGCAAGGCTGCAGCGATCCAAGATTAGGAAGGCAAGAAAGGGAGTGCCGGGCTGTGCGTGTGCCCACGTGAGAACAAAGTCCAGACACTGAACTTCAAATGTGTCCTCAGGTGGCCCACATAGCGCTCTC
>NW_027934022.1:0-222 GCF_054177405.1 Leptonychotes weddellii | reverse complement strand
TATTTGAGAGAGAGTGAGCGAGCGAGAGAGAGAGAGCATGAGGGGGGTTGGGGGCAGAAGGAGAAGAAGCTCTCTGCTGAGCAGGGAGCCCAATGTGGGGCTCAATCCTGGAACTCCAGGATCATGACCTGAGCCACAGGCAGATGCCCAACCGACTGAGCCACCCAGGTGCCCCCACTTTACCTTTTTTTTTTTTTTTTTAAAGATTTTATTTATTTATTT
>NW_027934021.1:0-222 GCF_054177405.1 Leptonychotes weddellii | reverse complement strand
CTTATTAATGGATTTGAGTAGTTAAGGGTATTATACTATAGAATAGGAAAATGAGATTATATGTAAATATTGTATGTAAATATGATTGCTTCCAAGTTCTTTTTTTTTTTTTTAAAGATTTTATTTATTTGTCAGAGAGAGAGAGCACAAGCAGAGGGAGCGGCAGGCAGAGGGAGAAGGAAAAGCCGGCTTCCCGCTGAGCAGGGAGCCAGATGTGGGGCT
>NW_027934020.1:0-222 GCF_054177405.1 Leptonychotes weddellii | reverse complement strand
TTTTTTTTTTAAGATTTTATTTATTTATTTGACAGAGAGACACAGTGAGAGAGGGAACACGAGCAGGGGGAGAGGGAGAGGGAGAAGCAGGCCTCCCGCGGAGTAGGGAGCCCGATGCGGGGCTCAATCCCAGGACCCTGGGATCATGACCTGAGCCGAAGGCAGACGCTTAACGACTGAGCCACCCAGGCACCCCTGTTGTGGATAAGTTTGTACACAGAG
>NW_027934019.1:0-222 GCF_054177405.1 Leptonychotes weddellii | reverse complement strand
TGTTGGTTATCATTGCCACCACCCTGGGTGCAGGCGGGGGCTGGGAGGGGGGGCGTGGGTCTCTGGGAAAGAGGGCACATCAGACAGACAGATATAAAAAGGTTGCTGGCGGAGGACTAGAAAGGACTCTAAGCTTGGATTGGGAATTAACCTTTAAAATTATATTCTTTGGAAGCAGTTGTCAGGCCTACTATGAGAAGAGACCAGAAAGGTCTCTCTAGG
>NW_027934018.1:0-222 GCF_054177405.1 Leptonychotes weddellii | reverse complement strand
TATCAAGTCACCCCAAAACAGCAGCAGAATACTATTGAAATCAGCACTGTCACCACACACAGGGTTAACATGGAAAGGGAAGTATTTTTTTTTTTTATTCTTATGTTAATCCCCATACATTACATCATTAGTTTTAGATGAAGTGTTCCATGATTCATTGTTTGTGCATAACACCCAGTGCTCCATGCAGAATGTGCCCGCCTCCATACCCACCACCAGGCT
>NW_027934017.1:0-1305 GCF_054177405.1 Leptonychotes weddellii | reverse complement strand
CCCCCACACGAAGCCAATAGTACATATTTACGGCTTCTTCCGATGGCGGCACCCCTCCTCAGGGGGACCCAGGAAGTAGGAATATTGCTGCAGAAGAAAGCCTCCATGCTTTCACACTTAGCAGAAATCTGAAAATGACCCAAACTGGTATCAGAAGGCAGTCATTCTAGAAATGTGATGTGTATTTGGCCGGCTAAATTTTAAAAAGAGTTTTATAGAGTGGTTTTTAATAACTTCTTAGAAACAAAGAAGCTGTGAGGCTGGATTCTTTCTTCCAATGTATGGTTTGGTAATTTTATCGACATTCAAGGACTGACCGAAAACAAATGCAATCAGTATGGTCTCACGTCCGGTAGGCTCCATAGGTCTATATTGCCCCTTCCCAGCAGTCTTGTTAATAGTCCATATTTGCATCCCAGCTATGCTCCTCTTAACAAAGCATCTTCAGAGCAGCTAATATCTTCTTTTGACTTTCTTTGTTGTGGCAAAACTTTGTTATTAGAGTATTTCCAAAAACCTAAACCTAATTCCAAAGGTATTCATTACCAAATCTGGTTGGTAAAATGGATGATCAGAGTGGTCCCATGTGGGTCAAACCCATGGGGTGTATTTCAGGAGGGGCAGACAAATAATCTGTGTATGAGAATCACAGGTGAAGCTTTATAAAAACAAGCATCCCAGGTGGGAATGTGGGGATATATACATTCATCATCTTTCATTTTGTGGGAAAAAAAAAAAAAAGTTTGAAGAATGCTCTAGCATATCCCTGGGAATGCACTAGTTTACAAAACAGGTGGTAGGGTGTTTTTTTTTTTTTTTCAGGTGGTAGGGTTACCCCACCCCTCCACCCTTGTTCAGTCACCAAAGCTCGTCACTTCTGGGTTCTGTTCCCCATACATATATTTATACTTCTTTATACTTTTACACTGTATGTAGTGAAATGATACACAGCATTATTTTGTATATGGTTGAGCCTTAAACAAATGATGTACTAAAGTCATTCCTGTACAATCTCCTTTTTTCACTTGATCTTAGATTTATAAGATTTATCCATGATACTAGATACCGCTCTACTTCATTTTCCACTTCCGTTTGGTGGTTCACTCTATGAATATTCCCATATTTAGTTATCTAATCCCCTGCTGTTGGCATTTGCTTTGTTTCTAACTTGTCATAATTACATACATACTTGGCGATGGTCATTTTTGTATATGCTTCCTATTTCATTGATATATTTTAAGAGTTTCCCAGCTATTTTGCTTGTCCATCCAGATCAAGAACGGATGCTGCAAGGCAGGAGTTCTC
>NW_027934016.1:0-222 GCF_054177405.1 Leptonychotes weddellii | reverse complement strand
TCTGCATACATCTGCATGTTCCGTATCTGTATGTGTTCTTCAATACTGCTTTCTTCCTCTGCAGGCTGTCTTGCCCATATACATTGTTTCTTTGCCAATAATTCTTATTTCAATAACCCAGTTAAAATTTAAATTATGACTTTTTAACCAAAATGCAAGATACTTAATCTTTAAAAAACAGCAGAAATCATCTCATGAGTCATGAGATTGTTGTAATACTTA
>NW_027934015.1:0-222 GCF_054177405.1 Leptonychotes weddellii | reverse complement strand
GGGATAAGAACCCAGACAGATTGTCTCCAGCCTGGACTCTTAAATCTCTAAATGGTGCCGTCTCCCTAAGACAGGACGGGGACAGAGGCACCATGGACAGCAATGATGGGAGAGAAAGGAAAGGATCATTTGAAGAATATTGAGAATGGGAAGCTAAAAAAAGGAGTGGGAAGGCCAAGGGAAGAAGGAGTTTTCAGAATAGGGAGGGGTCAGGGGCGCCTG
>NW_027934014.1:0-222 GCF_054177405.1 Leptonychotes weddellii | reverse complement strand
TAAGTAAGGTGAAGGGAAAAGAAACCATTCTGAGACAGGCCAGAGCACTCTGTTCTTCACCAAGTCTGCCCTCTGGGGAAACCAGTTAACCAGAGCGTAACCTCCTGGGCTATCATCAAAGACCGACTGAGCTGGGGAAGGGAGATACACAACTCCAGCCTATTCAACCCATCCTGTCCCACCAAAAGGGGGAGGAAACCAATGAGAAGCCCTTGTGAAGCT
>NW_027934013.1:0-222 GCF_054177405.1 Leptonychotes weddellii | reverse complement strand
TGACAGATAGGAACAGAAGTAAAGTGTTCTCCCCGCGCTTAGCAATCGTGTCATCTCGTTAGGGAGACAAATGAGAAAGTCATTTCTCTGGCGTATGGTACATTCCCTGTGAAAATCCTGGATGTGAATCGTGGGAACACAGAAGAGGGTGCCTGACTGCGGGTGTGACAAGGAAAACTTGTGTGAGAAGGAAGCCATGTGGGTCAGAAACAGAGACTTCTG
>NW_027934012.1:0-222 GCF_054177405.1 Leptonychotes weddellii | reverse complement strand
TATATATATATATAAATGATATGGCATATAGTTCCCTATAGATGTTGTGATCTTAATGTTCTGAACATTTGCACATGCTGTTCCCACTAACTTTGATACTGATTTAAGGAGCTCTGCAAAGTCTTCAGTGATCTAAACCTTCAGAATTCAAATTCACGATTGTAATAGTATGTGTTATGGACTGGAAGTTTGCATCCCACCAAAATTTGTAAGTTGAAACCC
>NW_027934011.1:0-222 GCF_054177405.1 Leptonychotes weddellii | reverse complement strand
GGCCAGGGTTCCCAGGTATTAGCGGCGGGGCTGGGGCTTGAACCCAGGGGGTCAGCAGTCCTGGCTCTTACCCACCTACTGTGACCCTCCTAAAGCTCTGGCCCCCACTGTGGGACATCCGTGCCCCGTTTCTCAGAGCGCACACCCCTCAGATCTCCCTGCCCCTCCACATCTGTCCCCAAGCCTCGTGTCTACTGTCAATGAGGTTTCAGAGACACACAT
>NW_027934010.1:0-222 GCF_054177405.1 Leptonychotes weddellii | reverse complement strand
GTTGAACCACCTAGCGCATATTTGTCCAGAAGATGTTCACGGAGTGACTATTCGGTTCCAGCTCTGGACTCTGCAGTGTGCATGGAAAGTCTGCTGTAACGTAAGCTTATCATTGCCAGAGCCATGCTCTCCGTGAGAAAGCGGGCAGTTTCTGGAGGAGCAGTATGGCACGCAGGTGTGGATCGGGCAGACTTTCCAGTGTGCCATCGGTTGGTAAAAATG
>NW_027934009.1:0-222 GCF_054177405.1 Leptonychotes weddellii | reverse complement strand
CATTTCTTGACTTTGCTGCTATATAGAGAATTTGTATGTTTGGACATAAATTTGGATTCATCTAGATCAGTAGTTCCCTGGGACCTACAATGATGGTAGCTCTGTGTGTGTGTGTGTGTTTTAGGGAGTGGTATGAGTATTATTTTCAAGACTTCAAAAAGCTTGAAGGAAACAGCTCATGTGTGTGAAATCAAATTATACAGTCTAACTAAACAATGTGTT
>NW_027934008.1:0-222 GCF_054177405.1 Leptonychotes weddellii | reverse complement strand
TGCCCATGGTGCATGCCAATGTGTCTTCAAGCTCCTTATCGATTCTCCTGGTTCTTTATAACGAGGGCAGGTCTTTTCATTTTATTGGAGCAGAGGAGAATCACACCTCTCTGATTACTTGTCCTGTTCCCTGAGTTAATTGCAAGAAACCATGTCTGGCACCTTCGATCTCTGCTGTTCTCTCGGCTGATGCTAAATCCGTGACCCCTCAAAATCCCTGTT
>NW_027934007.1:0-222 GCF_054177405.1 Leptonychotes weddellii | reverse complement strand
CGGGGGGCGAGGAAGGCGCCTGTGCCCCCTGCAACTGATGCTCAGGAGAGAGCCCGCCAGGGGCTGGGCCACCCACCTACTGGTTGAAGAACAGCGTTTCTCCTGAGGGCCAGCTCGGGAGCAGGTGCTGGTGCTGCCAGGGGGCTTCCTCTCGAGGCCCCGAGGCCGTGGAGATGATCAGCAGCTCCGGGGAGGGGGAAGTGTTACTGGCTCCGTTCACTT
>NW_027934006.1:0-1305 GCF_054177405.1 Leptonychotes weddellii | reverse complement strand
GTGCAAATTGCAATAGGGTGTCTGTGCCTCATGGGCTTTGTGGATACAGTAAATGTGCCCAAGGGCAGGGAGAACTTTTTTATGTCTCTTTGCATTATATGTCCCCCCCCCCGGAGATAGAGTTGGCCAACAGACCGTACAGTCTGGGCAGAGGATAAGATAATGGTGTTTCCTTTAACATTTGGAGGAACAAGAAAAATTGAGCATCGAAGGCTTGAAATACTTTCCGTGGTTTCATTCGTCTGGTCTCTCTGGATGACACTTAAAAAAAAACAAAAAACAAATAGAAGTCATGAATCATTGTGGTTTTTCCTAGCAGGTGTAACATCTCCAGTAGCAAGCAGAGTCCAGAAAATGTTTTCTGTTTCTCAATCTACAAATAGCTAACAAATTGGACTCCATAAAAATAATAACAAAAAGAGGGATGACTCTTGTCGCTGAAACCCTTTTCGATCTTTGATTTTATCTGGAGCTAACACTTAATCCGAGCAAATGGGAGTCCTATTTTCCGTTGTATTTTTATGTGGTTCTGTTGTTGCAGTAGGTAAATATGCACTGGAAATATTTTTGTAAGAGCAGAAAATGTCAACAGATTCCAGGCATAAAGGGAGGATTGGGGACCCCTGATTTTCAGAGCAATTCTGGAGGCAAAAAATAGGGAATATAGGTAGCAGACAGTCATTCTCTGTTTCTGTAACATTCTTAAGGTCTGTAAAATCAAAGTGTTGTATTTGGCTAGAGAAATAGGAATTCATTGCTAATGGACTCAGAGAAGGGAGGGATGTTAATTTCTTCCCTTTTCCAAGTAGGTCATTCAAAATGTTTGGTTTTTCTGCTCTGTAGTCAAAGTGCCAGTTTCCTTGGTGCCTTTACTAGCATTGTTAATTTCAATCTTTTGGTGATTTTTATTGGCCATCATCCTTCCATCCCTTTTTGTGTATGCCGCAGAGGTCAGGTAGATTGCTGACAGGTAGAAGCTGGGCTATTTGCGCTTTTTGAGTTCAGCAAACATCAGTGTGGACAGACAGAGCCCTTGGCCTCCCCCTGCTGGTGGCCGGCATCACTGCAGCCACACTGCCTGGTCTAAATCACATCCAGCCAATGATGCCTGTTTAAATTATTTAGCAAAGACAAGGTGATGACGTATTGCAAGGTACATCTTGCAGTAGTAAAATCGGATGCAATCAAATTCATAGCTATTTAGAGTGCTAGAGATAAATCAGGGACTCATCATTAACATTCTATTTGTATGGATAGAGTTAAATTATTTCTGGCAACACCATTAATACTTCACAGAAATATATT
>NW_027934005.1:0-222 GCF_054177405.1 Leptonychotes weddellii | reverse complement strand
CCCACCTACACCCTCAGTGGGACCCCTTGTGCACCGAAGAGCCCACACAACAAGGTGGCCTGGGTGAACTTATAAAATTCAACTATATCCAAAGAAGGGAGAGCCTATAATTAAAAGACCTAGAAATTAGAGAGTTAAAGACAAGCAAAGCTAAGTAATTTATTGTTAGGCATATATATATATAAATATATATATGAAAAAAATGAAAGAAAAAACCAATGG
>NW_027934004.1:0-222 GCF_054177405.1 Leptonychotes weddellii | reverse complement strand
TTTCCTGCACACAAGGGGAGGCGTATTTACAAGGCCTGTACAGCAGGAGGTGGAAATATTGGAGTCATCACAAAATTCTGCCCATCACAGCCCACCCACTGACCCCCAGTGCTCCACTTTCTTCATGGATGCAAAATAGATTCTCCCTTTCTGATACTCCCAGGAGTATCATTGCAATGCAGCACCAAAGTCCCCAAACCTCACATCCAAACCGTCTAAATG
>NW_027934003.1:0-222 GCF_054177405.1 Leptonychotes weddellii | reverse complement strand
GTACACACAGAGCTCAAAATAAATATTTTTTTTTTTTTTAAAGATTTTATTTATTTATTTGAGACAGAGAGAATGAGAGACAGAGAGCATGAGAGGGAGGAGGGTCAGAGGGAGAAGCAGACTCCCTGCCGAGCAGGGAGCCCGATGCGGGACTCGATCCCGGGACTCCAGGATCATGACCTGAGCCGAAGGCAGTCGCTTAACCAACTGAGCCACCCAGGC
>NW_027934002.1:0-222 GCF_054177405.1 Leptonychotes weddellii | reverse complement strand
GACCACGTGAGGACACGGGGAGAGATGGTCGTCTACACGCCAAGCAGGGAGGCCTCCAGAGAGCCGACCTGCCCGCGCCTGGATGCCGGACCTCCAGCTTCCGGAACGGGGAGAAGGTAGATTTCCGTTGTTTGAGCCTCCAGCCTGTGGACATTTGCTATGGAGGTCAAGCCAACACAGTGGGCACCCGAAGCCCAGCCTGGGGCCTCACAGCTGCCTGTG
>NW_027934001.1:0-222 GCF_054177405.1 Leptonychotes weddellii | reverse complement strand
AGAGACACAAAATGTCTTCCACAATTTCAGGGGTTCTTGGGCCTTCTGAAGTCATCCCAGACCACAGGGTAAGAACCCTTGATCCAGCTCAACTGCCACTTTTTTTTTTTTTAAATAACTGCTTTATTGAGATGCATTTCACAACCATGAAGTTCTCCCTTTAAAGTACGCAATTTAGGGACGCCTGGGTGGCTCAGTCGGTTAAACATCTGCCTTCATGGT
>NW_027934000.1:0-222 GCF_054177405.1 Leptonychotes weddellii | reverse complement strand
TACCGCGCGCTGCTGAGTACCGCGCGCTGCTGAGTACCGCGCGCTGCTGAGTACCGCGCGCTGCTGAGTACCGCGCGCTGCTGAGTACCGCGCGCTGCTGAGTACCGCGCGCTGCTGAGTACCGCGCGCTGCTGAGTACCGCGCCGGTGGGTCGAGCCGCTGTTTGGTTGCCTCTCCGCAGCAGCTACCGTGCGCTCCTAGCATGAGCGCCTTTCCTACTGC
>NW_027933999.1:0-222 GCF_054177405.1 Leptonychotes weddellii | reverse complement strand
ATATTTTTACAATTATAAAATTCGTAAAATTTCTCTGTCCCTATTTCCCCCTAGTCCTGCATGAATGATGAAATTATATAGTCACCTTGTTCAACATCCTCCTGACCTAGTCACACCCAAATTCCAATTCCTCCCTGTATTTCATCTTTTTAAATGGTCACTTAGTCATTTATATAGAATACTGAACACATTTTCTGTGACAGGCCCCTTGCATACAGCCTT
>NW_027933998.1:0-222 GCF_054177405.1 Leptonychotes weddellii | reverse complement strand
CGGAGGGAAGTGTCTAAACTCTGGTTATAGACTAGAGGCTCTGTCATAACTCCCCACTTGTCTCCAAATGCAGATAAACCTACTCAGCAAAGGGGCCTATGAGCTTCCACATGTCCAAGTTTCCATCTACTTCTCCATGGACAGAGAACACGTCATTCTTTATCCTTAAATTTCTGTTCTTTGGCCTGCCTTTCACATCAGTAGGTCACTGCACTTACCATG
>NW_027933997.1:0-222 GCF_054177405.1 Leptonychotes weddellii | reverse complement strand
TGTGGAGGTTTGTTGACTGACCAAGTGACCAAATTCTGATTTAATAACAATGGCTACCAATAAATAACTCTTGCCATCTGATGTGCCCAGTGTTTGCTGTGCATGATCTAGTTTGAACCTCACAATAATCCAGAGAGGTGGGTATTGTTATTCATGATACTTTACAGACGAACGAACTGAGGCTCAAAAAGGAAGAAGCGTCTGCCAGGTGCCCCAGTCAGT
>NW_027933996.1:0-222 GCF_054177405.1 Leptonychotes weddellii | reverse complement strand
GTACAATTTAAGGAATAATTGTAAAGTGAACACAGATGTAACCCCCTCTTGAGGCAAGAAACAGGGGGTGCTGGTTCCCCAGCAGCCCTTCTCCCCATGCCACTTCCAGAATGCAAACACCTCTCCTCCTTCCTTCCCCAAGGGAGATACCAGCTATTCCTACTTTTGTGATGATTATTTACAGGCTTCTCTTTGTGGACTTACCCACAGGGACACATCCCT
>NW_027933995.1:0-1305 GCF_054177405.1 Leptonychotes weddellii | reverse complement strand
TGTATATATCTATGCAGTCCGTCTGGTCCAGTGTGTCATTCAAAGCTCTTGTTTCTTTGTTGATTTTCTGCTTAGATGATCTATTGCTGAGAGTGGAGTATTGAAGTCTCCTACAATTAATGTATTGTTATCAATATGACTCTTTATTTTGGTTAACAGTTGGCTTATGTAGATGGCTGCTCCCATGTTGGGGACATAGATATTTAAAATTGTTAGATCTTGTTGGATAGACCCTTTAAGAATGATATAGTGTCCTTCTGTGTCTCTAACTATAGTCTTTAGTTTAAAATCTAATTTGTCTGATATAAGAATTGCTACCCCAGCTTTCTTTTGAGGTCCTTTGGCATGGAAGATGGATCTCCATCCCTTCACTTGCATTCTGGATGTATCTTTAGGTTCAAAATGAGTCTCTTGTAGACAGCATATGGCTGGGTCCTGTCTTCTTATCCAATCTGTAACCCTGTGCCGTTTTATGGGAGAATTTAGGTCATTCACATTGAGAGTTATTATTGAAAGATATGAATTTATTGTCATCATGTTGCCTGTGAAGACCTTGTTTGTATAGATTGTCCCTGTAAATTTTTGTTCTATATCACTCTTGGGGTCTTTCTCCTTTTATAGAACCCCCCTTAATATTTCTTGCAGGACCAGATTAGTGGTCACATATTCTTTCAATTTCTTCTGGTCTTGGAAGTTCTGCATCTCTCCATCCATTCTAAATGACAGCCTTGCCAGATAAAGTATTCTTGGCTGCATAAGACTCCACCCCCAAATTACTAGAACTCATGCAGCAATTCAGTAATGTGGGAGATACAAAATCAATGCACAGAAATCAGTTGCTTTCTTATACACTAACAACACAACTGTAGAAAGAGAAATTAGAGAAACGATTCCATTTACAATAGCACCAAAAACCATAAGATACCTCGGAATAAACCTATCCAAAGAGGTAAAGGGTCTATACTCTAGGAACTACAAAACACTCATGAAAGAAATTGAAGAAGCACAAAAAGATGGAAAAACATTCAATGCTCATGGATCGGAAGAATAAACATTGTTAAAATATCTATGCTACCCAGAGCAATTTATACCTTCAATGCCATCCCGATCAAAATTCCAATGACATTTTTCAAAGTGCTGGAACAAACAATCTTAAAATTTGTATGGAATTAGAAAAGACTCCGAATCACCAAGGAAATGTTGAAAAAGAAAAACAAAGCTGGGGGCATCATGTTGCCCGATTTCAAGCTATATTACAAAGCAGTGATCATCAAGACAGCATGGTACTGGCACAAAAACAGACAT
>NW_027933994.1:0-222 GCF_054177405.1 Leptonychotes weddellii | reverse complement strand
GGGTCTGCAAAAGGACAAGCGAAAGGTCAATATTACCTGCACTGTGCCCACCATAGCACCCCAGAGGTAGGGAAAAATGACAAGGCAGGTGCAAAGTGGCCTGGACATTCTGCTATTATAGTGCAGGGGATGGCAGATAGCCATGTACCTGTCATAGTCCATGGCACTGGGCATGTAATACTCAGTAAGGAACAGAGTCACAAAAACAAAACACTGGGCCAG
>NW_027933993.1:0-222 GCF_054177405.1 Leptonychotes weddellii | reverse complement strand
GTGGACACTACCAAGTAATCCCGTTGCAGCTGCTGGGCCAGGTGGGATAGCTTTACTAAAGCAGATGAGCTCACCTTGCGTGCATGGTATGTGGTCATTGATCCAGCAAGTGCATTCTTTCTCCTCCCTATCCGGAGCAGCAGAAACAATTTGCATTCACTTGGGATGGATGACGGTACACATTTGAGGTCTTGTCCCACCAGAGTATACTACACTCCCACT
>NW_027933992.1:0-222 GCF_054177405.1 Leptonychotes weddellii | reverse complement strand
GTGGAGGATCGAGAAGGAGGGACGAGCAGGCGGGGCACAGAGGGCTTCGGGCAGTGAGACCACTCCGTGTGACCCTGTCACGGTGGGTACGTGTCCTCACACATTCGTGCAAACCCACGGAGCATGCACCACCAGCAGCGACCCTGATGTAGACTGTGGACTCTGGGGGATGACAATTGTCCACGCGGGCTCATCAGTGCTGACAAATGCACGGTCCAGAGG
>NW_027933991.1:0-222 GCF_054177405.1 Leptonychotes weddellii | reverse complement strand
TGTCACAGTCAATTTGCCTGCTGTAATAAAATATCATAGATGTGGTGGCTTAGGCAACAACCACTTATTTCTCACAATTCTGGAGGCTGGGAAGTCCAAATTCAGGTGCTGGCAGATTTGGTATCTGGTGAGAGCCCTGTTCCTGGTTTGCTATATCCTCACATGGTAGAGGGAGAGAGAAAGAGCATGTGCTCTCTTTTCTCTTTTATTTTTTATTTTTTT
>NW_027933990.1:0-222 GCF_054177405.1 Leptonychotes weddellii | reverse complement strand
TAAGTCCGTATTTTTTTTTCATCTTTTTTTTAGCAATAAAGGTGTTTCTAAAATTTTTTTACTACTCCTTTCCAATTTCATTCAGTTTTGAAACTTTTTTTTTTTTTTTAAAGATTTTATTTATTTGGCAGAGAGAGAGACAGCAAGAAAGGGAACACAAGGGGCGCCTGGGTGGCTCAGTTGGTTAAGCGACTGCCTTCGGCTCAGGTCATAATCCTGGAG
>NW_027933989.1:0-222 GCF_054177405.1 Leptonychotes weddellii | reverse complement strand
TGAACACCCATGAAATAACTGGCTTGGGCAATAAATGGATTCTTTATACTAGGGCCCAGGGAACTACCATCCACCAGTCAAATCCAGCCCACCATCTCTCTGATGTTGTATATCCCATGAGTTGCCAATGTTTTTTTTTTTTTTTATTTTTTTTTTATTCTTATGTTAATCCCCATACATTACATCATTAGTTCTAGATTAATTGTTCCATGATTAATTGTT
>NW_027933988.1:0-222 GCF_054177405.1 Leptonychotes weddellii | reverse complement strand
ATCCAAAGTCACACAGCAAGGATGCAGACCCAAAGAGGTCTGACTCCAAGGCACAGGCCCCTGGCACCATGCCATACTGCTCACCCCCACTTCTGTGTCTGTAGAGGTCAAGGGCCCAGCTTTAGAGCCTCTTCCTGTGGGAAGGCTTCCCTGACCCTGTCAGGTAGATTAGGTGCTCACTCACAGTTCCCCGTGCATCCATGTCTGTCTCCTCATACAACT
>NW_027933987.1:0-222 GCF_054177405.1 Leptonychotes weddellii | reverse complement strand
GATGTGGGCCATTTTTCAAGGCAACCATCAGGATAGAGAGCAGAGGTCTAGGACAAGTTAAAACAACAGATCTCACTGTTCTTACGGAAATTAGTTTTTATTTAAAGAATGCTCTCTGGGTTGCTGCAAGCCCATTGGTTAAATTTTCCAAACTTCTAACAAAGTTAATTCTGACCATTTTTGCCAGTTTTTGTCATTGTTGTTGTTGCTTTTATGAGAGAT
>NW_027933986.1:0-222 GCF_054177405.1 Leptonychotes weddellii | reverse complement strand
TTATGCTAAGTGAAATAAGTCAAGCAGAGAAAGACAATTATCATATGGTTTGACTCATATGTGTAACATAAGGAATACCACGGAGGACCATAGGTGAAGGGAGGGAAATCTGAAGGGGTTAAATCAGAGAGGGAGACAAACCATGAGAAACTATGGACCACGGGGAAAAAAACTGACGGTCACAGATGGGAGGGGGTTGGGGGATGGGGTAACTGGGTGATG
>NW_027933985.1:0-222 GCF_054177405.1 Leptonychotes weddellii | reverse complement strand
TATTTTCTATCATAAATTTACCTTTCTATTATAAGATTACTTTTCTAAGTACGGGAATCAGAAGTTAAATCAAATTTGTATTTGATTTGAAGTTTTCAAAAAACACATTGGTCAACAAACTCCTACTGTTGATAATGACAAGAGCTGCCCAAAGATGGTGGCTCAGCTTTTTCTCCATTCTGTGGGTTACCCAATCTCCTTCAAGAAATCCCTCCAGGGGCG
>NW_027933984.1:0-1305 GCF_054177405.1 Leptonychotes weddellii | reverse complement strand
TGGGGGTGGCTGGGTGAAGGACATTGGGGAGGGTATGTGTTACGGTTTGTGTTGTGAATTGTGTAAGACTGATGAATCACAGACTTGTACCCCTGAAACAAATAATACATTATATGTTAATAAAAAATAAAAAATAAAAAAATTAAATCTGGGACTATGTCTTAGAAGTTCTTTGAACTTGGAACTGTGTGAATAATGAAGAAGAGGTATTAGAGACCCTGGTAACCTTGCACAGAAATTCCCCAGCCTTCTGAATTTCAAAGCTCGTGCTTCCCAAGTCAGAAGCATGAAGCTTAAGGAGTGATTCCCAGTCCTGGCTGCACATCGCAATCCCCTGGGGAGCTCGTACAGGTGCTGAGGCCCAGGACTTTCCGTGGAGATTTTGAATTCCGTGTGTGTGTGTGTGTTGTGAGTTGTTTTTGTTTGTTTGTTTTTAAGTTTTTCAAGTGATTCTAATGTGTAGCCAGGATTGGAAACTTCAGGTTTAGAGGTTTAAAAAAATACCACCCACATGTAACACGCTGGTCACCATTGTTGAAATGATACGGACGTCTCAATTGTCTTCCTGGCGCTAAGCACGATTACAGCACTGCCAAAAACATTCTGCTATTTCCTGTCCCAAAATGGTGACATCCTGGACGGATGCCAGTGAAAGTTGTCTTCACCTGGCCTGTCACTGACTCCCCGTTTGCCTCCTTTCGGAAGCCTGGGATTATGGCTGATCCTTGTTTCTGAGAGGCAGTGAGCTTCCCTGGGCAAACCCATGTGTGCACGCTCCTTCCTGTCTTCTCTCTTGGCCAGCCATTTTGAAATGCCTTCTGCACACAAGACAAGCCAACGCATTTGCTTTTTCTCTCTTTTCCTTGCTCAGGACTTAGGATTTTGAAAGAATCTGACTAAAATATATATTCTCAAGAACTTGAATTGGTTGCCAAAAATGTGAGTCACACCCCCCATGAGGAGGATTCTCAGCAGTGAAAAATTTGCTCCTTCACAGTGACTTCCTTTAACAGAAAACATTACCATTGCAATAGGTAAGCAAATGCTTTTATCTTGAATGTTATGCCTCAATCCCTTGACATCTCATATTTTATAGTATGTCATAACATTTAGTCTTGGAATAAGACAATGTTGTAACCATCAGTGTGACATTTGTGATGTGGGTATGAACAAGAACCCCCAAAGCTATTTCCTTTCTTGTTCAGAAGGAGGAATACTGAGTGGATAATTACCTCGGTGGTCAGTGAGTGGTGTCTGGCCTAGTGCAGTTGTAGTCAAAGCTTAAAACGCCCCTGGGGGGGGGGG
>NW_027933983.1:0-222 GCF_054177405.1 Leptonychotes weddellii | reverse complement strand
TTTCAGTTGTTTACTTTTGTTGACCCTTGCCTGTGGAGATAGATAAAATTTTATATATATTGCTAAGACCAATGCCCAAGAGTATACTGCCTGTGTTTTCTTTTAGGAGTTTTATGGTTTCAGTTCTTGTATTTAGCTCTTTAATCCATTTTGCGTTTCCTTTGTATATGGTGTAAGAAAGTGGTCCATTTTCATTCTTATGCATGTAGCTGTCCAGGTTTT
>NW_027933982.1:0-222 GCF_054177405.1 Leptonychotes weddellii | reverse complement strand
TTGATTTTCAAGTTAGTCTGGGCTGTAACTGAATTTTCCAGATTTCCTTCTTTGAGATAGAAATTGTTAAGTATGACCTGCCTGTCTACCAGCCTCCAGTGATTCACTGTCCATACTTGCCCCCCACCTCCAATATGTGACTGAGCCCCTTTTGTCAAGCTGTCAAAAAATTTTTTTTCCTGTCTTGGTAACATTCCATATAACCTTCAAGAATTTCAGAGG
>NW_027933981.1:0-222 GCF_054177405.1 Leptonychotes weddellii | reverse complement strand
TTTGGTGCTCATTATACTGTGCTTTAAGTCTCTAGGGCTTACTTACTACGTGTGGCTTTTCCCCTTAAACCACAGGTGTCCTATCCTTCCACCCCTGGCTTTTCTGGGCGGCAGTGCACTCTTCCATGGAGATCCCCAGGCTGGAGGTCACATAAAGTTTGGGCCTCAACTTGCAGCAGGAGCAGGAAGAGATAGATGTGGGGTCCAGGGTGCCTGCTCCCT
>NW_027933980.1:0-222 GCF_054177405.1 Leptonychotes weddellii | reverse complement strand
CAAATAATGCAATATATGTTAAGAAAAAAAAAAAGAAGAAGAAGAAGAAGGTAGCGGGAGGGGAAGAATGAAGCGGGGGAAATCGGAGGGGTGGACGAACCATGAGAGACGATGGACTCTGAAAAACAAACTGAGGGTTCTAGAGGGGAGGGGGGTGGGAGGATGGGTTGGCCTGGTGGTGGGTATTGAGGAGGGCACGTTCTGCATGGAGCACTGGGTGTT
>NW_027933979.1:0-222 GCF_054177405.1 Leptonychotes weddellii | reverse complement strand
GATTAATGAGAGAACAAAATGCTAGCAGAGTAACCACGTCCCCAGAAAATATACTCTAAACAAATCAGAAAAGACCTTCCAGAAAGTGGTCGCTTTTCTGATGAGAGAGTTGTTGCTCTTCTTTTCTTCGATCTCCTGTTGAGTTTGTAGGTGTTCAGAATGGTTTGATCCCTATCCAGCTGAATTCCTGAGAGGAGACGAAATCCAGGTCTCCTACTCCTC
>NW_027933978.1:0-222 GCF_054177405.1 Leptonychotes weddellii | reverse complement strand
CTTGTGAAAGCGTCAGGTGCGCTGTGTGTGTAGAAGCATCGGACGTGAGGGGGCAGCCCCCTCGCCTTTTTTGTTGGTGATGATGGTAAAGGCGGGCCTCGCCTGGGGGTGACCGTGAGAGAGCTTCACCTCTTGTGGCCTGGAGCCCACGCGGCTGGTCTGCGGGAATCCTGGACCCTCGTACCGCCGTCGAGTGCCACGCGGCTACATAACACGCAGGCT
>NW_027933977.1:0-222 GCF_054177405.1 Leptonychotes weddellii | reverse complement strand
GTTGGGAAAATTGGACAGCCACATGCAGAAGAATGAAACTAGACCATTTCCTTACACCACACACAAAAATAGACTCTTCTCAAACTCTTTACCCTACCTCTTCTCCTGTCACTCTTGGCAACACATCTTGCCAGCAGATCATAGAGAAAACAGAAGCAAGAAGAGAATTTTTTCATTTCCTAAAACAAATTTAAAACTTGATCTATATCCACATCCATCATT
>NW_027933976.1:0-222 GCF_054177405.1 Leptonychotes weddellii | reverse complement strand
TAACAGCTTTAAGGTATAATATCATGCTAATTACCCATTTTAAGTGTACAATTCAATTATTTTTGACATATCAATGTTTTGCAATCATTAGCACAATTTGAGAACATTTTCATTACCCCCAATAAGAAACCCTCTACCCATTAGCATTCACTACCCATTTCTCCCTAACTGCCCTGCCCCCCAACCCCGAAGGCAACCACCAATCTTCATTCTGTCTTAATG
>NW_027933975.1:0-222 GCF_054177405.1 Leptonychotes weddellii | reverse complement strand
CAGAGAGTTGTTGCTATTCTTTTCTTCGATCTCCTGTTGAGTTCGTAGGTGTTCAGAATGGTTTGATCCCTATCCAGCTGAATTCCTGAGAGGAGACGAAATCCAGGTCTCCTACTCCTCCGCCATCTTGCTCCGCCCCCCTGATCTATGTGTGTACTTTTATGCAAGTACCATACTGTTTTGATCACTACAGCTTTGTAGTATAACTTGAAGTTTAGAATT
>NW_027933974.1:0-222 GCF_054177405.1 Leptonychotes weddellii | reverse complement strand
TTGAAATTGTACAGATAATAAAGGGGAATATACAGATACATTTTAGCACACACAGGGGCTTGAGGCTATTTCGTATAATCACTCACTCTATTGCCTGTTATAGAGAAAGTGGTCAGTTTAACAACATAAAACAAAACAAAACAGAAAGAAGCAATCACCCTGAAGCCCCTCTTACTGGTCAAGATACTAATTCAACTCCGGTGTCTTGCCTGATCATCCAGC
>NW_027933973.1:0-1305 GCF_054177405.1 Leptonychotes weddellii | reverse complement strand
TTCAAAGAACCAACTTCTAGTTTCGTTGATCTGATCTACTGTGTTTCTGGTTTCTAATTCATTGATCTCTGCTCTAATCTTAATTATTTCTCTTCTAATGCATGGCTTAGGCGTCGTTTGTTGCTTTTTCTCTAGTTCTTTAAGGTATAGAGTTAGTTGGTGAATTCGGGGTTTTTCTATTTTTTTTGAGTGAGGCTTGTATGGCTATGTATTTCCCCCTTAGGACCGCCTTTGCAGTATCCCATAGGTTTTGGACCCATGTGTTTTCGTTCTCATTGATTTCCATGAATTGTTTAAGTTCTTCTTTGATTTCCTGGTTGACCCAAACATTCTTGAGCTGAGTGGTCTTTAACTTCCAAGTGTTTGAATTTCTGCCAAATTTTTTCTTATGATTGAGTTCCAGTTTTAGAGCATTGTGGTCTGAGAATATGTGGGGAATAATCTCAGTCTTTCAGTATCGGTTGAGACCTAATTTGTGACCCACTGTGTGGTCTATTCTGGAGAAAGTTTCATGTGCACTCGAGAAGAATGAGTATTTTGTTATTTTAGGATGGAATGTTCTGTATATATCTGTGAGGTCCATCTGGTCCAGTGTGTCATTCAAAGCTCTTGTTTCCTTGTTGATTTTCTGCTTAGATGATCTGTCCATTGCTGAGAGTGGAGTATTGAGGTCTCCTACAATTAACATATTGTTATCAATATGACTCTTTCTTTTGGTTAACAGTTGGCTTATGTAGATGGCTGCTCCCATGTTGGGGGCATAGATATTTACAATTGTTAGCTCTTCTTGTTGGATAGACCCTTTAAGAATGATATAGTGTCCTTCTGCATCTCTTACTACAGACTTTAGTTTAAATTCTTAGTTGTCTTTATAAGACTTGCTACTCCAGCTTTCTTTTGAGGTCCGCTGGCATGGAAGATGGATCTCCGTCCCTTCACTTTCAGTGTTGATGTATCTTTAGGTTCAAAATGAGTCTCTTGTAGGCAGCATATGGATGGGTCCTGTCTTTTTATCCAATCTGCAGCCCTGTGCCATTTTATGGGAGTGTTTAGGCCATTCACATTGAGAGTGATTATTGAAAGATACGAATTAATTGTCATCATGTTGCCTGTGAAGACATTGTTTTTATAGATTGTCCCTGTAAATTTCTGTTGTATATCACTCTTGGGGTCTTTCTCCTTTTATAGAACCCCCTTAATATTTCTTGCAGGGTCAGCTTAGTGATCACTATTCTTTCAGTTTCGTCCGGTCTTGGAAGCTCTGCATCTCTCCATCCATTCTAAATGACAGCCTTGCTGGATAAA
>NW_027933972.1:0-222 GCF_054177405.1 Leptonychotes weddellii | reverse complement strand
GCCCATGTACTTCTTCCTGGGGAACCTCTCCTTCCTGGACATCTGCTACACAACCTCCTCAGTCCCCCTCATTCTCAACAGCTTCCTGACCCCCAGGAAAACCATCTCCTTCTCCGCCTGTGCCGTGCAGATGTTTCTTTCCTTTGCCATGGGAGCCACAGAGTGTGTGCTTCTGGGCATGATGGCATTTGATCGCTATGTGGCCATCTGTAACCCCCTTAG
>NW_027933971.1:0-222 GCF_054177405.1 Leptonychotes weddellii | reverse complement strand
TCTCATGGTTCGTCTAGCCCTCTGATTTCCCCCGCTGAATCTCAGATCTGTACCTCTGAAACAAATAATGCAATATATGTTAAGAAAAAAAAAAAGAAGAAGAAGAAGGTAGCAGGAGAGGACTTATACTTCTTGATTTCAAAACTTAATACAAAGCTACAGTGATCAAAAACAGAAGTATAAATATACGAGGAAATGGTATTTAGAGTCCAGAAATAAATC
>NW_027933970.1:0-222 GCF_054177405.1 Leptonychotes weddellii | reverse complement strand
TAAGGATGGTAACAGTAGTATCTCCTCAAGGGTTGGGTGCGGAGTTAGGAGATCATCTAGGCAAAGTGCTTAATAAGGTTTGTTGTTGGGGGCGGAGCAAGATGGCGGAGGAGTAGGAGACCTGGATTTCGTCTCCTCTCAGGAATTCAGCTGGATAGGGATCAAACCATTCTGAACACCTACAAACTCAACAGGAGATCGAAGAAAGGAATAGCAACAACT
>NW_027933969.1:0-222 GCF_054177405.1 Leptonychotes weddellii | reverse complement strand
TATAAATGACATGTTTTTGGACATGTACTTGTTTTTAAACTCTATTTGAAATTTTCAATATTTTTATTTGTGGTCTTTTCTTCTAGAAAGAGGGGAGATAATGCTGAGAAAGCTCTTTCATACCCAGAGATTGTATAAATATTTTATCTGATCACCTAAATCTTCTTCAAGATTTCTTTCAGTTTTTATTTTTAAACACGTATGTTTAAAATATTTGAAGTT
>NW_027933968.1:0-222 GCF_054177405.1 Leptonychotes weddellii | reverse complement strand
GCCCCGAGGGAAGCACCGCCCACGGCTAAGGGTTAGGAAGCCGAAGCGCATCCGAACGTTCCCGAATTGGTGCAGAGGTTCAAGGGGCGGGTCCAATGGGGAGCAAGGCCAAGACAGGCGTGGCATAGGGGAAAGAAACGCGGAAATGGCGGGCGAGTTAAGCGGGTATTTTCCACCAAATGCCATCCGTGGTCCTGTTTGGTCCTCAATTGAAACACACCG
>NW_027933967.1:0-222 GCF_054177405.1 Leptonychotes weddellii | reverse complement strand
GCCTGGGCTTGTTGAGCGGACCCTCCCTTTTTGTAGGAGTCTTTGCAGCTTGGGTCCACGAAGCCCCGGCCTCCCGCCTGCAGGTGGCCTGAGGGACCTTCCGTGCAGGGGCTGCCCTCCCGGGTCCACGTGGGCAGGGGTGAAGGCACGTGATGAACCTGAAGACCCAGAGGAAGGGCCTGGCTCAAGAGAGACCATGAAGGGGAGAGGGTGTGCGTGGAG
>NW_027933966.1:0-222 GCF_054177405.1 Leptonychotes weddellii | reverse complement strand
AGTTATATTAACCAAAATGCCATAGAAAGTTCTAGTGTCCTAGGAAAGACTCAGAGTGTCTCCAATGCACATGTGCCCCCAGTCTCCCTGCAGTGGAGGCTGCATGCTGAGATGCACGTGGGCCTCAGCTCAACCCACCGATTTATTTTGGGCAACTGAACAATACTACATGACTAAATGTTTTTCAGATACATTTTTTTAAGCCACTGCTAAGGGGACATT
>NW_027933965.1:0-222 GCF_054177405.1 Leptonychotes weddellii | reverse complement strand
GTCCAAACAACTGTGACCAAGGCAGGAACAGAATCATGTAGACCACCTCTTTTTTTATTATTATTATTATGTTATGTTAATCACCAAACATCACATCATTAGTTTTTGATGTAGTGTTCCATGATTCATTGTTTGTGTATTAACACCCAGTGCTCCATGCAGAACGTGCTCTCTTTAATACCCATCACCAGGCTAACCCATCCTCCCACCCCCCTCCCCTCT
>NW_027933964.1:0-222 GCF_054177405.1 Leptonychotes weddellii | reverse complement strand
TCTGCCCATCCCCCTGCTTGTTCTCTCTTGCTTTCTCTCTCTCTCAAATAAATAAATACATCTTTATTTTTTTTCTTAAATTTTATTCTATTATGTTATGTTAGTCACCATACAATACATCATTAGTTTTTGACGTGGTGATCCATGATTCATTGTTTTCACATAACACCCAGTGCTCCATGCAGTACGTGCCCTCCTCCATACCCATTATTGGGCTAACCC
>NW_027933963.1:0-222 GCF_054177405.1 Leptonychotes weddellii | reverse complement strand
CG
Source organism: Leptonychotes weddellii (assembly GCF_054177405.1). NCBI lineage: Eukaryota > Metazoa > Chordata > Mammalia > Carnivora > Phocidae > Leptonychotes > Leptonychotes weddellii. The sequence goes on along the minus strand of NW_027933963.1, from coordinate 220 downwards.
GTTATGGACTGAAATTATTTTTATAATTTAAATGTAACAAAACAAATACTTGAACCATAAACAGGAGTTATATAACATGATGGTACATGCCAGCATCAAGGGATTAAATATTAGCCAGAAATACTTTTCTTCTATTTATTCATTCCTATTAACTAAAAGAAAATGAACCACTGTCTGAAATCACCTAAAGCAGGGGCGGCGGGGGGGGGGGGGGGGGGGG
>NW_027933962.1:0-1305 GCF_054177405.1 Leptonychotes weddellii | reverse complement strand
AAGGCAGATGCTTAACGACTGAGCCATGCAGGCGCCCCAGAATACTCATTCTTTTTGAGCACACATGGAACTTTCTCCAGGATAGACCACATACTGGGTCACAAATCAGGTCTCAACCAATACCAAAAGATTGAGATTATTCCCTGCATATTCTCAGACCACAGCGCTTTAAAACTGGAGCTCAATCACAAGAAAAAATTTGGCAGAAATTCACACACTTGGAAGCTAAAGACCACTCTGCTCAAGAATGTTTGGGTCAACCAGGAAATCAAAGAAGAACTTAAACAATTCATGGAAATCAATGAGAACGAAAACAAATTGGTCCAAAAGGGTTACTGCATGGGCAGTCCTAAGGGGGAAATACATAGCCATCCAAGCCTCACTCAAAAAAATAGAAAAATCCCGAATTCACCAACTAACTCTACACCTTAAAGAACTAGAGAAAAAGCAACAAACGATGCCTACACCATGCATTAGAAGAGAAATAATTAAGATTAGAGCAGAGATCAATGAATCAGAAGCCAGAAACACAGTAGATCAGATCAACAAAACTGGAGGTTGGTTCTTTGAAAGAATTAATAAGATCGATAAACGACTGGCCAGACTTACCCAAAAGAAAAGAGAAAGGACCCAAATTAATAAAATAATGAATGAAAGAGGAGAGATCACGACTAACACCAACGAAATAGAAACAAGTATTAGAAATTATTATCAACAACTATATGCCAATAAACTGAGCAATCTGGATGAAATGGATGCATTCCTGGAAACCTATAAGCTGCCAAGACTGAAACAGGAAGAAATTGACAACCTGAATAGGCCAATAACCAGTAACAAGATTGAAGCAGTGATCAAAAACCTCCCAAAAAACAAGAGTCCAGGGCCTAGTGGATTGCCTGGGGAATTCTACCAAACATTCACAGAAGAAATAATATCTATTCTCCTAAAGCTGTTTCAAAAAATAGAAACAGAAGGAAAGCTTCCAAACTCATTCTATGAGGCCAGCATTATCTTAATCCCCAAACCAGGCAAAGACCCCATCAAAAAGGAGAATTTCAGACCGATATCCCTGATGAATATGGATTCCAAAATCCTCAACAAAATCCTAGCTAATAGGATCCAACAATACATTAAAAGGATCATCCACCATGACCAAGTGGGATTTATCCCCGGGATGCAACTGTGGTTCAACATTCGCAAATCAATCAATGTGATGGAACACATTAATAAGAGGAGGGAGAAGAACCATATGGTCCTCTCAATTGGTGCAGAAAAAGCATTTGACAAAATACAACATCCTTTCCT
>NW_027933961.1:0-222 GCF_054177405.1 Leptonychotes weddellii | reverse complement strand
GATTAACATAACATAATAAAATAAAAAAAAAAGAGGCTCCCATTCACCATATTTGGGGAATTTGGATATCTAATTAATTATGATATTAAGAGATTATAACTTATTGAGTGAAATGAGAGTCCTTGAATCAGTACTTCCTTATAATAAATGAATAATATATACAGGAGAAAAGAAAAATCATCTTTATTAGTAAAATATATGGACTAATCAATATAGAAGTAG
>NW_027933960.1:0-222 GCF_054177405.1 Leptonychotes weddellii | reverse complement strand
TAATTTTAATTTAAGTGTGGACGTGATATAAAAACTACAGAGCACAAGCAGAAGTAACAGATATTAAGAAAGCAGCATCAACGTTTTCACCAAAACAGGTTTTCATTTTTCACGATATGGAATTCAGTTTCTAATAGTATAGCATGAGTTTACATGTTACTTTGTTCAGTGAAATGTAAGAGAAATGAAGCAGACATATTTAAACATAACTTCAACGTGCAG
>NW_027933959.1:0-222 GCF_054177405.1 Leptonychotes weddellii | reverse complement strand
TTCCCTTGTCTTGACAAGGATTAGAGTTGGGATGGTTTTGAGGACAGGAGCTTGAGCTGGCTGACTGGAACCCCACAGTGACTACTGGCAACTTTGAGATGTCCTCTCTTGGCATCATGCATGACAGGGGTATGTTTGAGAGCAGAGACTTAAGGGAACGGGAAGGGAGAAAATGAAGATAGTGAGGACTGAGAAATTGCAGAAAGCTGCCGCCAGGCTAGG
>NW_027933958.1:0-222 GCF_054177405.1 Leptonychotes weddellii | reverse complement strand
TAAGTATGTGGATGAGCTCTCACTGTGGTGGATACACATGTGCATATGACGTGTCTTTTTTTTGTTTGTTTGTTTGTTGTTTTTTTTTATTCTTATGTTAATCCCCATACATTACATCATTATTTTTAGATGAAGTGTTCCATGATTCATTGTTTGTGCATAACACCCAGTGCTCCATGCAGAATGTGCCCTCCTCAATACCCACCACCAGGCTAACCCATC
>NW_027933957.1:0-222 GCF_054177405.1 Leptonychotes weddellii | reverse complement strand
TTATTGATCTAATATGTAATAACACATAAATAATGGGCTGGAACATACAAAACATATAGCAATAATTAATACCTTATAAAGCATATTTTGGTAAGTTATAAAACTTTTCCTCATGCATTTATTTAAAAATGTGCCTGGCTTTAGACAAAGTGCTGTGGAGGCAACAAGACATTGGCTTATGAGGGAGAAAGATAAAACATGAATAATTTTAGTATAATAGGT
>NW_027933956.1:0-222 GCF_054177405.1 Leptonychotes weddellii | reverse complement strand
GTTTCTACCTTTTGATTTTGTGAACATTGTTCGGGTTGGAGGTAGGGTTAGGGTCTTGGGCTGGGGTCAGGACCAGGCTTGAGATGAAGTTTGGGTCAGAATCATGTTCAGTCAGGGGCAGGGTCATGTTCAGTGGCACTGTTTGGGTCAGGGACTGTTGTCATTCCATATTGTTTCCAATTAATTGTTCCTTAGCTATATTTGGAGAAGTTTGGGGGATAT
>NW_027933955.1:0-222 GCF_054177405.1 Leptonychotes weddellii | reverse complement strand
TTAACTTATTTTAATAAGACCAGAATTATCTTTTTTAAGTTTTTATTTAAATTCCAGCTAACATACAGTGTAATATTAGTTTCAGGTAGACAAAATAGTGGTTCAACACTTGTATATATCACCCAGTGCTCATCACAAGTGCGCTCCTTAATTCCCATCACCTAAGGCCAGAATTATCTTTATACCAAAATCAAAGACACTAAAAGAAAGCTGCAAATAACC
>NW_027933954.1:0-222 GCF_054177405.1 Leptonychotes weddellii | reverse complement strand
ACAAATAAATAAAAAAAATCTTAAAAAAAAAAAAACACATGACAAGTAAACAAAAATTTAATTTCTGGGAGTCACTTTAGACTAAAAGTGAAAAGCTTTATTACAAAAAATAAATGTATCATACCCAAATTTAATTTAAAATTGCATTTAAAAAGCATAGAGTCAATCAGAGAAAGACATGTATCATATGATCTCACTGATACAAGGAATTCTTTTTTTTTT
>NW_027933953.1:0-222 GCF_054177405.1 Leptonychotes weddellii | reverse complement strand
TCAAATAAATAAATAAAATCTTTAAAAAAAAAATCTTAAAAAAAAAAAGAGTTGGGTTGGAAAAGGTTCAGGATTGCATATCACTTCTTCTGATCAAGGTTAACTCCTGATGCATCGGGGAACCTTGAAGTTGTATGAAAATGGTGCTCAGGTGATAATCTTTGAACTGTGCTTGCCCCAATCAGGTTTCATCGCAATAGTCAGTCACGCCCAACCAGCCCC
>NW_027933952.1:0-222 GCF_054177405.1 Leptonychotes weddellii | reverse complement strand
TCCTGACAGTGTTCCTGACAATGCTTAATTGTTCATTTACAATTTCCCTTTCAAAACAAACAAACAAAAAACCCCAGAAACACCTGCTGGAACTAGATGTATTCAAATGTGCCCTTTTCAACCAGGTCCTCAGCAAGTTGGAAGGACTGGAAATTGGGTTTGTACCTTTGTCCCATTCTATGGCACTGCTTTCCTGTTAGACTAGGCTTACCTAGAACGGTA
>NW_027933951.1:0-1305 GCF_054177405.1 Leptonychotes weddellii | reverse complement strand
TGCCTTCGGCTCAAGTCAGGATCCCAGGGTCCTGGGATCAAGTCCCGCAACGGGCTCCCTGCTCGGCGGGGAGCCTGCTTCTCCTTCTCCCTCTGCCTGCCCCTCCCCTTGCTTGTGCTCGCTCGCTCACTCTCTCTCTCTCTCTGACAAATAAATAAATAAAATCTTTAAAAAAAAAAAAAAAGAATGCCCTGTATACTAGAAGAAAGAAAGAAAGGGAGAAAGGGAAAAAGAGTCCCAGTATACATGAAATTTATTCAGCTTTTTGTATGTCAATTATACCTCAGCAAAGTAGTTTAAAAAGAAGAGAATGGGAGTGCCTGGGTGACTGAGTCCATTGGGTGGCCGACTCTTGGTTTAGGATCAGGTCATGATCTCGAGGTTGTGGGATCAAGCCCCACATTGGGCTCTGTGCTCAATGCAGAGTCTGCTTCACATTCTCTCTCTCTTTCCCTCCAGCTCATGCTCTCTCTCTTTCAAATAAAATCTTTTAAAAAAGAAGAGAATGTCCAAATGGCATTAAAAATTTGTCAGACTGGCAGTTTTCAGCTGTGTAAGCCATACTCATTCCCATTTCTCTTAGCAGCCAGAGTCCTACGCCCCCAATGATAAACCATATTCTGCATCATTACCTCATTTGATTTCCATCTGTTCCATATCTAACCCCAAACCTTCTCCATCCAGCTTTGTAAGTGGTGGCAGCCTTATCTCTAATGTTATCTTAGGCATTATCACTACTATAAAATCCCAGAAGAGAAGACAATTCTGTGTATGGAGTTAAGGAAGGTTTTCCAGGAGAGATGATATTTTGACTGTTTTCTAGGGCTTAAGTAGGCATTCACTAAATGGAAAATTGGCAGAGGGAATTTTAGACTGAGAGAGAAATGCATGTATATTCCATAATCGAAATGCATTATTTTCTGTGTGCTGAATCATTGACATGAGAAGATGGGACAGGAGAAAATATTTTTGGATCCAAGTATGAAGGAATTTTCCAGTTGCTTGGATTTTATGTTCCAGGACAGCTGTTCTACCCTTTCAGCATGGACTGATGGTTTTGAGAATCTGAGAAACCTTCAGAACTCTTTCCCTAGAAAATTACTTGCTATAGACAGAAATTTCCAAAAACTTCCAAGAGTTTGAAAAAACCCATAAAGCCCATTTGTGGACGTGGGTCTACAGACCCTTGGGTTAATAACCTAATTTTTAGTTACAAAGGAGTTATCAAATATAAGAAAGTTATTATTTTTTGTTCAAAATTCACCCTTCTTGTTTTCTTAGGCTTTCTCAATCTCTGATTCATCA
>NW_027933950.1:0-222 GCF_054177405.1 Leptonychotes weddellii | reverse complement strand
TTCACGCCCCGGCCCTCCTCCGCGGGCAGCTCTCGTCCCCCCACCTCTCTTCTCAGCCGTCTCTCTCCCTATCCTTTGACAATTTCCTGTCTCATGGCTGAGCACAGAGCTGGGAACCGTGAGCAGAACTCAGTGGTGCGGTTTTGGATTAATTGTCACAGCGGGTATTTGAAAAGTAATTGATTTCTTTTTTTTTTTTAATTCATTTATTTATTTGAGAGA
>NW_027933949.1:0-222 GCF_054177405.1 Leptonychotes weddellii | reverse complement strand
GATGTGGGCCATTTTTCAAGGCAACCATCAGGATAGAGAGCAGAGGTCTAGGACAAGTTAAAACAACAGATCTCACTGTTCTTACGGAAATTAGTTTTTATTTAATGAATGCTCTCTGGGTTGCTGCAAGCCCATTGGTTAAATTTTCCAAACTTCTAACAAAGTTAATTCTGACCATTTTTGCCAGTTTTTGTCATTGTTGTTGTTGCTTTTATGAGAGAT
>NW_027933948.1:0-222 GCF_054177405.1 Leptonychotes weddellii | reverse complement strand
GAGTGAGAGCAGGGCAGAAGGGGCAGAGTGAAAGAGGGAATCTTTTATTATTATTATTATTATGTTATGTTAGTCACCATACAATACATGATTAGTTTTTGATGTGGTGATTCACGATCCATTGTTTTTGTATAACACCCAGTGCTCCATGCAGTACGTGCCCTCCTTAATACCCATCACTGGGCTAACCCATCCCCCCAACCCCCTCCCCTCTAAAACCCT
>NW_027933947.1:0-222 GCF_054177405.1 Leptonychotes weddellii | reverse complement strand
GGTCCTTCAGTCTTGGAGACTATGAGGGAGCCTCTGCACCCAGGGAAAATGTTACCCTTTACAGGGGGGAAGGGTAAACCAGTAGGGAATACAGTACAATCCCAACCCTACTGGGAGGGGCGGGAGGGAGGTGTTGCCGTCACTGTATTAAGTCGATGTTGGGAAACGTTTTAACATCTGGAGCCTTTGTGGGTGGAAATCTGTCTCCAATTACAACTCCGC
>NW_027933946.1:0-222 GCF_054177405.1 Leptonychotes weddellii | reverse complement strand
TCAATTTTTCTGATATTATTTGGTGTTTTAATTCTAGATTGTGATTTGAATTATTCTTATAGTATAAATCTTCCATTTCAAGAGCCTACATTTAGACTTAGTTTATCTATCTCTAGTCAGAATCTTCCTATCTATGCAATATATAGACATGCATAAAGATTCACTGCTTACCAGTCAGTCTTCCTTCTCATCTTTTCCCGGATTGAAGTTTACATTCTGATT
>NW_027933945.1:0-222 GCF_054177405.1 Leptonychotes weddellii | reverse complement strand
CTGAGTCTGCCTCTGGGGGCCCCGCCCTCCAGTCCGTGTCCACTTGCTCCTTCTGCTTCCCTGGCCCCAGTCTTTGCTTCGCTGGCCTTCTCAGGCTGTGGCTACACTCCACCAGGATATTTCATTCACCTCGTGTTTCAGCTCCCCCTAATTGATAATGACCCCCAAATCGACGGATCTGACCTACACCCTCCCTGATGTGAGTTCATCAGAGAGAGAAGT
>NW_027933944.1:0-222 GCF_054177405.1 Leptonychotes weddellii | reverse complement strand
TGAAGAAATACCTTTGTTTACAATTTCTTTTTTTTTTTTTTAAAGATTTTATTTATTTATTTGAGACAGAGAGAATGAGAGACAGAGAGCATGAGAGGGAGGAGGGTCAGAGGGAGAAGCAGACTCCCCGCCGAGCAGGGAGCCCGATGCGGGACTCGATCCCGGGACTCCAGGATCATGACCTGAGCCGAAGGCAGTCGCTTAACCAACTGAGCCACCCAG
>NW_027933943.1:0-222 GCF_054177405.1 Leptonychotes weddellii | reverse complement strand
CTGCATGCCATATGTACAGGAAGTGCTAAGAAAATCTGTTGTTCTTCGACCACTCTGCTGCCTGAACTACAAATAGTACATTTTGGTAGCAGACGGATCGTGAGGAAATGCCAATTCAGTTTGATGTGACCCCATGTCATGCAGTAGGTTTCAACAGGAAAAAGTGCTGCCGTCACTAATTCAGAACCTATATCTACATCTGATGTTCTTTCATCTGACCTG
>NW_027933942.1:0-222 GCF_054177405.1 Leptonychotes weddellii | reverse complement strand
GGTCTTAGTTCATCTTTGCCATCAAGCAGTAAGTGAAGGATTCGTAACTAAAAGACAAGGATATTTATAATAAACTGCCTGATATTTCAACTCAGTTTTTCTGCCTTGGTTTCCACATCTGTAAAATGAAATTATATCGCCAATCCCCTGAAACCAACCCAGCCTCCAACATTAAAATTTCACAGAGATCAATATTGAACGTCAAGTTTGGGGGATAATTTT
>NW_027933941.1:0-222 GCF_054177405.1 Leptonychotes weddellii | reverse complement strand
TCAAATAAATAAATAAAATCTTTAAAAAAAAAATACAGAAACAAATGTTTCAGTAAATGTTGAAGGAGGCTTTTAAAATTTGAAATAACTCTAAGGAACAAATACCGTTACATACATAGGGAGGGGTTGTGTATGGGTTTTTGTTCTGTTGTTTGTTTGTTTTTTTATCAACAGTGGAATTATTCTTCAAGAAAGACTTCTTTTTTTTTTTTCATTTCACTG
>NW_027933940.1:0-1305 GCF_054177405.1 Leptonychotes weddellii | reverse complement strand
TGTCATCTTTGCAGAAATGTCTGTTCATGTCTTCTGCCCTTTTCTTGATTGGATTATTTGTTCTTTGGGTATTGAGTTTGATAAGTTCTTTATAGATTTTGGATACTAGCCCTTTCTCTGATATGTCATTTGCAAATATCTTCTCCCATTCTGTTGGTTGTCTTTTGGTTTTGTTGATTGTTTCCTTTGCTGTGCAAAAGCTTTTTATCTTGATGAAGTCCCAAGAGTTCATTTTTACCTTTGTTTCCTTGCCTTTGGAGACGTGTCCAGCAAGAAGTTGCTGTGGCTGAGGTCACAGAGGTTGCTGCCTGTGTTCTCCTCTAGGATTTTGATGGATTCCTGTCTCACATTTAGGTCTTTCATCCATTTTGAGTCTATTTTTTTTGTGTGGTGTAAGGAAATGGTCCAGTTTCATTCTGCATGTGGCTGTCCAGTTTTCCCAACATTATTTGTTGAAGAGCCTCTCTTTTTTCCATTGGACATTCTTTCCTGTTTTGTCAAAGATTAGTTGACCATAGAGTTGAGGGTCCATTTCTGGGCTCTCTATTCTCTTCCATTGATCTATGTGTCTCTTTTTGTGCCAGTACCAGACTGTCTTGATGATTACAGCTTTGTAATAGAGCTTGAAGTCTGGGATTGTGATGACACCAGCTTTGGTTTTCTTTTTCAACATTCCTTTGGTTATTCGGGGTCTTTTCTGGTTCCATACAAATTTTAGGATTATTTCTTCCAACTCTGTGAAAAAAGTTGATGGTATTTTGATAGGAATTGCATTGAATGTATAGCTTATTCTAGGTAGCATAGACATTTTAGCAATATTTGTTCTTCTAATCCATGAGCATGGAATGTCTTTCCATTTCTTTGCATTGTCTTAAATTTCTTTCATCAGTGTTTTATAGTTTTCAGAGTACAGGTCTTTCACCTCTTTGGTTAAGTTTATTCCTAGATATTTTATAGTTCTGGTGCAATTGTAAATGGAATTGTTTTTTCTTTCTTTTTTTTTTTTTTACGGTCTTGAGGTCTTTTATTTTCTTTACATTTATCATGCCATGAATTCATAGGGAATGGGTTCCAGCAGTTCGGGCTCCTTTCCATTAGTTCTCACGAAGTGTGCTTCTCTGGGTGGGGCAGGCTGGCGCTTCAGTTGAACCCAAGTACCTTTCTCTTTGGCTTCCTTCTTTTTCTGGTCATTTTCCTTCACACGCTTCAGGAAGCTGTCTCGGCTCTTTGAATGTTTAATATGCTCAATGCGTACATTAATTCTCTTGGCAAGAATCTTGCCCTTAACTTGTTTGTTTACAACAA
>NW_027933939.1:0-12643 GCF_054177405.1 Leptonychotes weddellii | reverse complement strand
ACGACTGAGCCACCCAGGCGCCCACATTTGTTATCTTATTAAGGGAACAACACATGTTCATCATAAAAAAAAAATAGATAATCTAGAATGGCAAAAAGAAGAAAGTAAAATGACTTGAATTACCTGAATTCCCACCAACTAGAAGTAACTATTGATAACAGATTTTTTTTTAGAGAAAGATTGAGCTCCAACGGTGGGGGGAGGAGCAGAGGGAGAGGGAGAGAGAGAATCTCAAGCAGACTCCATGCTGAGGGTGGAGCCCAATTCCGGGCTCAATCTCCAGACCCTGAGATAATGACCTGAGCCAGAAATCAAGAGTCCAACGCTTAGCTGACTGAGCCACCCAGGCGCCCCTAGCTATGAACATTTTAAAAGCACATACACTTTAAATGCAATTCCACTTCTAGGAATCTAATTGATATTCTCACAAATGTAGACAAAAAAGCATGAACACAGATGGTCCTGCTGTATTGTTAATAATAGCAATACACTAAAAACAAACTAGGGGCGCCTGGGTGGCTCAGTGGTTAAGCGTCTGCCTTCGGCTCAGGTCATGGTCCCGCGGTCCTGGGATCGAGTCCCGCATTGGGCTCCCTGCCCCCACTCCCCCTGCTCGTGTTCTCCCTCTCGCTGTGTCTGCCTCTGTCAAATAAATAAAAAATCTTAAAAAAAAAACAAACACAAAAACTAAATGTGAATAGAAGTGAGTAAATGTGTTCCCACTTATCTGAACAAGGGGATTTTTAAAAAATTTTGTTATTAACATATAATGTATTATTTGTTTCAGGGGCACAGGTCTGTGATTCATCAGTCTTACACGATTCACAGCGCTCACCATAGTACATACCCTCCCCACTGTCCATCACCCAGCCCCCCACCCCTCCTGCCCCCCTCCACTCCAGCAACCCTCAGTTTGTTTCCTGAGATTAAGAGTCTCTTACGGTGGGGACTTTTATACTTTAATGATTCTGTATACACATAATATAATTCTAGAAGGATACATAAGAAATTGCTGACGATGGTTGGTTCTAAGAAGGGAATTGAGAAGGGATACATCCTTTTCACTGTGTAATATCTTTTGAACTGCTTAAATTTTCACCATGGGCAGATATTATCTATTCAAATAAATAAATTCACATTTATTTCATGAGTAAGATTTAGCGCCTTTTTTTTCCTTCTGTGAACTCTGTTCATATCTTCAATTTTTAAAAAAGATTTATTTTATTTATTTATTTATTTTAGAGAGAGAGCTGGAGGGGGTGGGGGGAAGAGTCAAAGGGGGAAGGAGAGAGAGAATCTCCAGCAGACTCCCTGCTGAGTGAGGAGCCCAATGCAGGGGTCGATCCCACGACCCCGAGATCATGACCTGAGCCAAAATGAAGAGTCGGACGCTCAACTGACTGAGGCACCCAGGCGCCCCTCATATCCTCAATTAAAAAAATTTTTGTTCTGCTGTCTTATTGGTTTGTAAGAGCTCATTGTATGTTTGTTTGTTTTTTTTAAAGACTGTCTTCATTTGACAGAGAGAGACACAGTGAGAGAGGGAACACAAGCAGGGGGAGTGGGAGAGGGAGAAGCAGGCCTCCTGCTGAGCAGGGAGCCCGATGCGGGGCTCGATCCCAGGACCCTGGGGCCACAACCCAAGCCAAAGGCAGATAGATGCTCAATGACTGAGCCACCCAGGCGCCCCAAGAGCTCATTGCATGTTAAGGATATTTACTCTTTGCTGCATATATTGCAAATTTGGTTTAGTGGTTGCATTTTAGAATTTCAGGAATTTCCCCATAATTATGAGGCATTTAAGGCCATTTGCCAGCATCCTAAACACACAATCCCACCTTTCCACATGGTTTTCCATGCACACCAATGGATTATTTGTATAATCAGGTGTTATTTAGCAGCTCCTTGAGTGGTCCCAGAGCTGCACCCTTCCCTCCTGCTCCTGGCACTAGAACAAGGATCTAGGCTCCATGTCAAGAGGTGGCATCCAAAGGAGCCTGAAGAAAAGGCAAGCTTAGCAGAGCCAGGCATGCATCAGCCTGCTGTAGGGATGGTTGTGAACTTCCTGCTGGAAGAGGGTGGGTGTGGGTAAGCTCTGGGACCAAGTGGCTCTGCTCAGAGCGGAAGAAACTGGCCGAAGCATTCAGCAAAGGGAATGTGCAAATCCCTGGGGAGGAGAAGGAGAACGCCATCTCCCCACCATGCCCAGCAGACCAAGTTCACCACCTCTCACCTTGCAGATCAGCTGGCAGCCTCCAACACCTCCGGCTTCCCCTTGACTTCCTGGGAAGCAGCCCCTCAGCACCACCCACACCCGTGAAAGTGGCTTTTCCCAGCATCAGACCTGAACGTAAATTCCTTTCGAAGCTGAGGTAGCCTGATCTCTTTAGCAGCCCATGCTTTAATTCAGAAGTTCTCGTGGCCTTTTAGGTAAACCTACCCCTCTCCCACCTCCCCTGAGCTTTTCCTGGAAGCAGCTTGGCAAGGTTTAGTGGAACAATATGGCTCCAGTCCCCACACCAGCCATGACCTTGAGAAGGGAGGGGGCACGGAGCCATCCAAGGGCATGACTAGAGGAGCTTGGAAAAACAGAGACCTCCAGAGATAAGCCAGAGGTTGAAGGGGCACAAGTGGGGGCTGGAAGATTCTGCAGGGTGTGCCCCGTAGTGTGTCTGGGCCTCAGCCTTCCTGGAGCTGCTAACACGTCTGCTGTCTACTCTTTAACGCAAATTGAGGCTGCTCTGGCTTCTGGTAATGTGCTAATGATTTCCTCTAAGGGGCTGCGGGCCTGCAGACTGACTGCAGGTGCCAAAAATGATTCACTCGCTTTGCTTTCGACTCTGTCCTCCCCACTTGTATTTCAGGCCAGAACAGCACAGCGAGACTCCAAGCTCCTTTGAGGCAAGCATGGCCTCAAAGAGGTCTTCTTACATAGAAATTTTTTTTTTAAGATTTTATTTATTTATTTGAGAGAGAGAGAGAATGAGAGACAGAGAGCATGAGAGGGAGGAGGATCAGAGGGAGAAGCAGACTCCCTGCCGAGCAGTGAGCCCGATGCGGGACTTGATCCCGGGACTCCAGGATCATGACCTGAGCCGAAGGCAGTCGCTTAACCAACTGAGCCACCCAGGCGCCCCATAGAAAATTTTTTTTAACATAGAAAATTTTCATGAAATTAAGGGCTTGTGCCTAAAGACATACCACAAAGTAAATAGGACATCTGAGAGAGCGGGCTCTCTCGGGTGGCCCCAAACCACAGAATGTAAGGGGAGGAGGTAGAGACACAAACTTTCCGTGGCGCATGATTTGGGGATGCCCGGAAACAGATAACTATCATCCTTTCCATTCTGGAAAGGTGGGGCCAAACAGCTCCGTGTGAATCTGGGCCCAAAAACGTCTGAGGAAATGAGACTGTTGTTCTAAGACTTACTCTAAAGCCTCATATTTATAGAAATAGGGACACCTGGGTGGCTCAGTCAGTTAAGCATCTGCCTTGGGCTCAGGTCATGATCTCAGCATCATGGGATCGAGTCCCATGTCGGGCTCCTTGCTCAAAGGGGAGTCTGCTTCTCCCTCTCCCTCTCTCTCTTTCAAATAAATAAATAAAATCTTAAAAGAAAATTGGTCTTTCTTACCATGTGCCAAGTGCTTGGGCTACTCAGACAAATACGCTCAGTCACTGAGTGGAAACAGGCAAGTAAACAGACGCTTGTAATTTGGGATGCTGAATACGATGCTGGGTCAGGTCAAACACAGCTGCCAGCTTCTCCCCAAGAGAGTGAAAGGTGTGAAAAATCTCTTGGGGTCCTGGGGAGGGAAGAGCTGTTTGGGACTGGAAACACAAAATGAAGGAGTGGAGTTCTGCTCTTGCTTCTCCCCCACCACTGCCTTGGGACCCACAGTCCCTGCCTCTGCCTCCGAAGTGACTCAGATCTCTGCTTCAGGTGTGCCTGGAGTCAAATTAGGGCAGCCCAGATCTCAGTGTTTGGGAGACACTGAGAAAAACAGGTGCGACTGACTGACTTCCGGTGGTTGCCTACTCATCCCCCAATCCAAACATCCAGGGAATGACATTTTAGGGGTGAGTCCTAACGCTGCTTCTCACCGGAGAGCAAAGTGTGAAAATGTGTCCTGAAAGTTGTTTCATGGGGCGAGAAGTGGCTGGCTGTTCTTTTTTCTGGGGATTATCTATTCCGCATACAGGATATTCCCAGGGCCTATAGAAGGGGGGTGTCCCTTCTACTCTCAATCCTTCACTTTTTTTTTTTTTAAGATTTTATTTATTTATTTGACAGAGAAAGACACAGCGAGAGAGGGAACACAAGCAGGGGGAGTGGGAGAGGGAGAAGCAGGCTTCCCGCTGAGCAGAGAGCCCGATGCAGGGCTCGATCCCAGGACCCCAGGATCATGACCTGAGCCGAAGGCAGACGCTTAACGACTGAGCCACCCAGGCGCCCCTCAGTCCTTCACTTCTGATACTTCTGGTCACCAAATGTGCAGGTTTTTCTTCCCGCACCCAGCTATTCAGAAACTCCAGCCTGGTGTCCTACAATTTAACTCAACTCTGATGCTATCTGACTGGAGTTAGCATCAGGTCCCACAGTGGAAGGGCATCACCACTGTGAAGAGGAAAAACTATAAACTGTATTCTCTTCAGAATAAGAATTTTATTTATTTATTTTTGAAGATTTTATTTATTTATTCATGAGAGACAGAGAGAGAGGCAGGGGGAGAAGCAGGCTCCCCAAGGAGCAGGCAGCCCGATGTGGGACTCGATCCCAGGACCCTGGGATCATGACCCGAGCCGAAGGCAGATGCTTAACTATCTGAGCCGCCCAGGCACCCCAGAATAAGAATTTTAGACCAATAAACATGTGAAAAGATAAAGGAAGATATTGGAACTGTAACACAAGAACACAAAAACATCAAAAAGAACCAATCCGAAATACTAGGCTGAATATATAGTTGTTGACTAAAGAACAATATTCAAATATTCTGTTGACTAAACAGCAGAATGAGCACAGTTGGGGCACCTGGGCTCAGGTCATGATCTCAGGGTCCTGGGATCGAGCCCCACATTGGGCTCCCTGCTCAGCGGGAAGCCTGCTTCTCCCTCGGCCTCTGCCCCTCCCCCCTGCTTGTGCTCTCTTGCTCTCTCTCAAATAAATAAAATCTTTTAAAAAAATAGCTAAGATCGGGCGCCTGGGTGGCTCAGATAGTTAAGCGTCTGCCTTCGGCTCAGGTCATGATCCCAGGGTCCTGGGATCGAGTCCCACATCGGGCTGCCTGCTCCTTGGGCAGCCTGCTTCTCCCCCTGCCTCTCTCTCTGTCTCTCATGAATAAATAAATAAAATCTTTTAAAAAAAAATAGCTAAGATCAAAGAAAAAGAGGAAATACATCCATAAAACCAGTAATTAAAGCCAGAATTAAAATAACTTTCATACATGTGGGTTCAGAGCTGAGTAGATACCAAGGAAGGGCCTTTGTACATCTATAGGTTAGTGGTACAGAAATGAATTCAAAAAATAAATAAAAATAAAACAAATATCCATCTAAAAAAAAAAAAACAACGAAATGAATTCACAGCCCCAGCACACCCCCACTTACCCCTCCCCTGGTAGGAGAGCACCTTTAATCCAGCAAGGCTGGGGCACCTGGGTGGCTCAGTCAGTAAAGCGTCTGCCTTCGGCTGAGGTCACGATCTCAGGGTCCTGGGATCGAGTCCCGCACTGGGCTCCTTGCTCAGCGAGGGAGTCTGCTTCTCCCTCTGTCTGCCGCTCCCCCTACTTGTACTCTCTCTCTCTGATAAATAAATAAAATCTTAAAAAAAAAAAATCTGGCAAGGTCAACTGTTTCAGTTCAAGGTAAATGACTCCCACGTCAGCCTTTGGAAAGCACCTTTTATCTTTTCCTTTCTCTGAGATTTTCCTGCATTTCTCAGGCTCAGGGAGTTCTGTGCACCAGCTGTCAAATGGTACCTGGGGCAGGGTGTGGGGGGTGTGGGGGGTGGGGGTTAAAGCAGAGGCTGGGAACCGCTCTAACCTTGGCGTATACAGGGCCCTGGGAGCTGCTGATCATCCCTAGTATCTGAAATGGCACCTCTGTGTGGGCAGGGAAGAGATGGTCTGAATCGTCAGTACAATCCCTCCCTTGGAAATACACTTCCTCCTCTTTCATAGTCACCTAGCAAAAACCCAAGTATGGATGAGTCCCATACCTGCCTTTTCCCTGCCTGGACTCAATTGCCAGCATAAAAAACCATACAACAAAGTTGACCCGTTTCATTTTAAATTCATAATCACACAACTCAAAACCACAAAACACTGCCTTACACTTCTATTCCATTTTTCTAAGAGGTGATTGACTTTCTTTTCTTTTCTTTTCACAAAGCCCTCCTCCACCTTGACCCCACATCTCTTTCTTGTTAGTGTCCCACCTCCCTGCTTCCCTATATAATGAAACACCTCCCAAGGGTGGTCTGCACGTTGGCTCAACTTCAATTTCTTCACTCTTTGGGGGTAGGGGAGGAAGATTCCAGACCCTCTTTAAAAAAGAAATAAAATGTCACAGTTATGATTGGGCTTCCAGTTTTGTTCTGTTTTGTTTTTTTTTTTTAAGATTTTATTTATTTGACAGAGAGAGAGAGAGACAGTGAGAGAGGGAATACAAGCAGGGGGAGTGGGAGAGGGAGAAGCAGGCTTCCCGCGGAGCAGGGAGCCCAATACGGGGCTCGATGCGGGGCTCAATCCCAGGACCCTGGGATCATGACCTGAGCCGAAGGCAGACGCTTAACGACTGAGCCACCCGGGCGCCCCTGGGCTTCCAGCTTTAAAATGCTTTCCTCCCCAAACTCCTCTAAAAGGATCACAAAAGAATAAAAACGTTGTGAACCCACAAGGACAAAGAGGGTGAAAGAGGAGACCAAGCAGAGACAAGGCCCCCAGTGTTTGCACCATGAACAGCTGATCGCGACTCATAACTCAGTAGAGAAGCTGAGACCTTGGTGCCCTGGGGACCCAAGCACAGAGGAGAGCCTGCCTACTGGGAGGAATGAAGTGGACATCAGCATAGGACACTTTGGGAACCGCAGCCTCACCCTTGAGGGGAACTCGGTGAAGCCCCAGCCATGCACCCGGCTTTCTGGTACCAGACATTTGAGGGAAGCTTCTACCATGAAAGGCAGACACCTACAAAAACAAACAGGGACAAAAGGAGACAACGCAAAGAAACAAAGAAACTCTGAAGCATGTTTACCCATCCGCTAACTCTCTGGACCCCAAAGTGTTACGTTCTGGCAATGTGTGGCCTGGGCGCCTAGGTCTGGACAACTTTTCTCCTCTGAGATAGGATTTTGCAGGGGCGCCTGGGTGGTTCAAGAGGTTAAGCATCAGACTCTGGATTTCGGCTCAGGTCATGATCTCGGGGTTGTGAGCTTAAGCCCCGGGTTGGGCTCCATGCTGGGCATGGAGGCTGCTTGGGATTCTCTTTCCTCCCTTCCCCCAATTCTAAAAAAAAAGAGAGGGAGAGAAATTGGCTTTTGTAGCAAGGAGGCAGCCCCTGGGGACCCTAGGTCTCAGAGGGAGGGTCTAACACTCAAATCCTAACCTCTTGTTCTGAACTCCTGCCCTTGGTTCTTTAGTCAACCTGTTATCTCCTTTGCTATGGTCAGAACGTTTGTGTGTGTCCCCCCCCACCCAAATTCCTAATGCCCAATGTGGTGGTATTAGGAGGTGGGGCCTTTGGGAGGTGCTTAGATCATGAGGGTGGAGCCCTCATGAGTGACATTGGTGTCCTAATAAAAGAGACCCAGAGAGATTCCCTTGCCTCTTCAATCCAGTGAGGACACAGGGAGAAGGTGCTGGCTGTGAACCAGGATAAGGGCCCTGAGCAGTAGGCAACCATGCTGGGGCCTTGACCTGGATTTCCCTGACCCCAGAACTAGGATAAATAAATTGCTGTTGTTTATAAGCCAGCCAGTCTGTGGTATTTTTTTGTTATAGCAGCCCGAAGGGACTAAGACACCTTCAAAAACCGGTCCTGCCTGTTCTAGGCCTACACTAGGTCCAGGAAGCAAAGTCTAAGGTTCTGGAAGGGGGTCAGACTCTGAGGCAGGAACAGGAAGCCAGGCACACAGGGATATGTGCAGTGCAATTCCATTCACCTCACATTCTGGAAATGCCAAAGCTGCAGGGACAAAAAAAATCAAATCAGTGCTTATCAGAGCATAGCGGTGGGGGAAGGGAGGGCAAAAGGGGCACCAGAACCCATTTTGGAGTGATGAAAATGCTCTATATCTTGATACCTGTGGTTGCCATACGATTACACACTTTTGTCAAAATTCTTTAAACTGTCCGCTTAAAAAGGGTGTAATTTTTTTTAATTACGAAGTAAATTATTTTAATGCGTGTAAATTATACCACAATAAAGCCGACTTTTTAAAAGAAAAAAAAGAAAAGAGATGGGAAGGCAAAGGGAGATCAGACGGTCTGGGTTCAAATCCCACCCACCACTTGCGAACTGTGCTGTAGTCTTGAGCAAGGGAGTTACTTCATCTCTGACTCTGTCTCCCCGTCTCTCAAATGGAGCTATCAACAGATCTGTTTTCCAGGGTGAACATAAGGATTACGGAAGAAAATGCCCAGGGGCACCTGGCTGGCTCAGTCTGTGGACTGTGGGACTCTTGATCTCGGGCTTGTGAGTTCCAGCCCCATGTTGGGTGTAGAAGATTACTGAAAAATAAAATCTTGGGGGGAAAAAAAGAAAAAAGAAAGAAAATGCCCGTAAAGCGCCTGGCTCATGGCTCGAGTGCAGGCTTCCAGCTTTGAGGCAGCGCCCTCCAAGCTACTCGTGTTCCCATCTCTAGGGTGCAACCCTCTCGGACGAACCCGCTCCCTCGCGGAAGCAGGGGCCAGAGTCCCTGACACCCTCACTGCCGTGCTCTGTGATTTGGGGAAGAGAGTAGGGCTTGAGCAGCGCGCCGCCCGCTTGCCAGGGGAAGCTCCGCAGCGCCCCCACGCGGTACTGGGGAGACCTAGCTCCGACTGCAGACCCGCGGCTCCGACGGCCCCCAGAGGGGCATGTCCGGGGCGGGGGCGCGTGCTCACTTAGGGAAAGGGGGCGGGGCCGCGCCTGGGCCCGGGAGGCACCCGGAATCGTCGCAGGGGCGTGGCTGAGGCCCGGTGGGGGCGGAGTCCCGGGGTGGTGGAGGGGCGGTGCGGGGGTGGAGTCAGGGAGGCCGCATCTGTCCGGCCAGTAAACATCGCCCAGTCCAGGCTCTAGACCAAGTTTTGGGGTTGGCACAAGGAGAAGCAAAAGCTTTAGGCACAGGCCCTGGCTTGTCCACCTTGCTCCCCCCAAGTCCTACCCTTCCTTCCCTCTAAGGCCAGAACAGTTCCCACCTTCCAGACTCTGAACCCCTCTCACCCACCTCTCTTTAGAATTTACATTAATTATGCACAGTTTGGCCATATCTTGCACATATGAGTTGGATTCTTTTTTAACTCTACAAGAGATTCCGTATTTGTTTTATTTTTTATTTTTAAAGATTTTATTTATTTATTTATTCGAGAGAGAGAGAGAGAGCACATGAGAGGGGGGAGGGTCAGAGGGAGAAGCAGACTCCCTGCTGAGCAGGGAGCCTGATGCGGGACTCGATCCTGGGACTCCAGGATCATGACCTGAGCCAAACGCAGTCGCTCAACTAACGGAGCCACCCAGGCGCCTCCATTTTTTTTTTTTTTTTTAAGCCAATGGTTAAAAAACAAAAAATCAAGTAGTATAAAAGATACACATTGAAAAGGAAGTTGTCTTTCCATCCTTGATCCTTTTTTTTTATTTTTAAGTAAGCTTTACACCCAAACTGGGGCTTGAACCCAGGATCCTGAGATCAAGAGTCACATGCTCGACCGACTGAGCCAGCCAGGTGTCCCCCATCCTTGATTCTTACTTAATTCCTTCCTCCGAAGGATACCTCTGCTACACACTTTTGTGACCTTTCTCTTGTTTTTGTTAAAATCGATTATAAATTCAAATAAAAGAAACATGCCTTTATAAAAGTTGCTAAGTGTGAAGTGAAACAAATAGGCGTAAAGGCGGCTTAGAGGAGATTTTCCTTACATGGAGACTGGACTGGGGGAAGTTTCTTTTTTTTTTTTTTAAGATTTTATTTATTTGACAGAGAGAGACACAGCGCGAGAGGGAACACAAGCAGGGGGAGTGGGAGAGGGAGAAGCAGGCTTCCCGTGGAGCAGGGGCTCGATGCGGGGCTCGATCCCAGGACCCGGGGACCATGACCTGAGCCGAAGGCAGACGCTTAACAACTGAGCCACCCAGGCGGCCCTGGGGGAAGTTTCTTGAAGTAGAAGTCCAGTGACCTTGGAATTGAGGAAGACTTGCTTCTCTGCCTGATTCATTTTCCACCAAAAACACAGGCATTCTTTCCTGCTCAGAGGACTTTTTTTTTTTTAAAGGTAGAATTTATGTATAGTTCACTGATTTAAAGTGTACAATTCAGTGGTCTTCAGGATATTTACAGAATTGTGCAACTGTCAGCACAGTCAAATTTAGGACATTTTCATTCCCCCCCCAGAGAAGTCCTGTACATTTTAGCTCCCCGTATCCCCCCAAGCCCTGTTGCCCTCAGCAACCACTAATCTATCTCCTGTCTCCATAGATTTCCCTCTTCTAGACATTTCACATAAATGGAATCATGCAATATGAGATCTTTTGTGACTGGCATCTTTCACTTAGCCTAATTTTTTCAAGGTGTTATCCATGTTGTAGCATGTGAAACTACTTCATTCCTTTTTATGGCTGAATAACATGCCATTGTATGGAAATACCACATTTTATTTTTCCATTCATCAGTTGATGGATGTTTGGGTTGTTTCCACTTGGCCATTATGAATAACACTGCTGTAAACATTTGTGTACAAGTGTTTGTGTGGACATACATTTACATTCCTTTGGAAATAAGTGGGATAGCTGGGTCATATGGTAACTACATATTTATTTATTTATTTATTTATTTATTTATACATAATCTCTACACCCAACATGGGGCTCGAACTCAGAACCCGGAGATTAGGAGTCACACACTCTTCTAACCGAGCCAGCCAGGCGCCCTATGTGTTTGATTTTTTGAGGAACAGCTAGACTGTTTTCCAAAGTGCCCACACCATTTTATGATCCATCAGCAGTGTGTGAGCGTTCCAATTTCTCCCTATGCTTACCAATACTTGTTATTATCTGTCTTTTTGATGAGAGCCATCCCAGTGGGTATGAAGTGGTATCTCATTGTGGTTTTTATTTGCCTTTCCCTGATGGCTGATGATCTGAGAACTTTTTATTTTTTTTTATTTTTTTAAAGATTTTATTTATTTATTTGAGAGAGAGAGAATGAGAGACAGCACGAGAGGGAAGAGGGCAGAGGGAGAAGCAGACTCCCCGCTGAGCAGGGAGCCGGATGCGGGACTCGATCCCGAGACTCCAGGATCATGACCTGAGCCGAAGGCAGTCGCTTAACCAACTGAGCCACCCAGGCGCCCTGAGAACTTTTTATAAACTGCGTTTGCAATTGAGGTTTTCTGCCCAGTTGTTATTGTCACCTGATGTGGTGATGCCTCCAAAGGATGTGAGGGTGTCCACGTACTCCTCAATTTTTCTCCAACAACACAGTAATGTCCTCTGCATTATTATTAGCCACCCAATCACTCAAAGCCGTCTTGGGTGGGGGGGAGGCTTCTTGAGCATAAGCAGGCTGCTGGGTCCTGAGGATATGGCAAAAAAACCACCAAAAACAAAAACAAAAGGCAAAACCTTGCCCCCAGTAGAGCTTGGTGCATAAGCGTGTGGCCCTGGATTTCAATCCTTGCTTTTTTTTTTTTTTTTAAAGATTTTATTTATTTATTTGACAGAGAGAGACACAGCGAGAGAGGGAACACAAGCAGGGGGAGTGGGAGAGGGAGAAGCAGGCTCCCCGCTGAGCCGGGAGCCCGATGCGGGGCTCGATCCCAGGACCCTGGGATCATGACCTGAGCCAAAGGCAGACGCTTAACGACTGAGCCACCCAGGCGCCCCTTCAATCCTTGCTTTGTCACCCCCCCAGCCATGTGTCTTTGGATAAGGTGCCTAACCTCGCCCAGCCTCAGTTTGCCAGTCTGTGAAATAAGGTTGTTCTAAGAGTTGCACGTAAAGCACTAGGCACAGCGTCTGGCCCATGCTGAACGCTTGGTAGGCATTTGTTGTTAAAGATGAAGCCAGACAAATAAATGTTAACAATAATGGATAGTGAGTTATGATCAGAGAAGTACAAAGTGTCATGGGAATACATAGTGGAGACCCCCAACCCAGTCCAGAGTCTAGGAAAGGCCACCCAGAGGAATTGATGTTTATTTATTTATTTTTAAAGATTTTATTTATTTATTTAATTGACAGAGAGAGAGATAGAGACAGCGTGAGGGGGAACACAAGTAGGGGGAGTGGGAGAAGGAGAAGCAGGCTTTCCGCTGAGCAGGGAACCCGATGCGGGGTTCGATCCCAGGACCCCAGGATCATGACCTGAACCGAAGGCAGTCGCTTAACCAACTGAGCCACCCAGGCGCCCCAGGAATTGATGTTTAAATGGAGAGACAATAGGGCGCC
>NW_027933938.1:0-222 GCF_054177405.1 Leptonychotes weddellii | reverse complement strand
TGGCCCCCCCCCCCCCCCCCCCGCCCCGCCACCTTACTGGTTGGTTGACTTTGTCATCTTCGGCTGTACAGCTCTGTCATCATTTTATGACAGCTTAAGTATTTCAAATGAAAGCTGAAGATAATTGGCTCTGAGGTTATTGTGAGGTAGAGAAAAGGGAGGGTTGTATGCAGAGTCTATTTTTAGTGATTCATTTGCAAAATGCGCATTCCAAAATGTTGC
>NW_027933936.1:0-222 GCF_054177405.1 Leptonychotes weddellii | reverse complement strand
GCTTCTTAGGCCCATGGGAATATAATCACATTAAAAAACACTGAAAAGGATAATGATGTAAGAGATATCCACTGTGAAATACTTCTTTGCAACTTTCTAAGATTCATATTTCTAAGTACACAGTTGTGTGCCTTTTGTTATTTTGCTTTTTAATCATGGGGCATTAAAAATTGGCATTTAAGAAATAAAATTAAAAAAAAAAAAGGGGCGCCTGGGTGGCTC
>NW_027933935.1:0-222 GCF_054177405.1 Leptonychotes weddellii | reverse complement strand
GCTGATGAGGGGTCAGATGCCCAGTGGGCGGGTCATGTTCACACCCTAGGTCAAGGCTGGCTGGGTAGGATGCGGCGTGTGGGGGCTGCGCCCTTCTGCCCAGGGTTTATCGCCAGCCCTGCAGGGATGGGTCACTGCGTCCCGGGTGCAGGGCTGTGCCCGCACAGGTCTGTGTCTGATCTGGGAGCGGCGGGGGGGGTGGGCAGGAGGACAGTAAGGATG
>NW_027933934.1:0-222 GCF_054177405.1 Leptonychotes weddellii | reverse complement strand
GATTATAGTCTCTACCCCACCCAGTTTTTTTATTGTTTTGGATCATCTGGGCTTTGCATATTTGTGCTAGCTTCCGACCACTTTGGATTTTTTTATGGGGCATTTTGCTTGGGTCATGGTTGATATTTTGGACTCTGTCCAAAATATCTGTCTCACCCATCTTTCACTGGAAAGAATGACTAGGAGGAACTCACAACAACAAAAAAAAGATCCAGAGGCAAT
>NW_027933933.1:0-222 GCF_054177405.1 Leptonychotes weddellii | reverse complement strand
TCCTTTATTCCGTTTCTTTTCTTAAAAAAAAAAAATGTTACCTGCAGTTTGAAAAACACTGGCTCATAGTTTTGCATGGTTGAAATATTTTAAAATTTAAGAAATATCAGTCCTGACAACTATTTTGATTGGATGGAAGGGCCGTTCACCTGAAAGGAGTACCGATCATGCACTATCAACATTCAGGGCATGCTCGGTCGGAAAACAGTGATGTACCATGGT
>NW_027933932.1:0-222 GCF_054177405.1 Leptonychotes weddellii | reverse complement strand
GGCTCTCCAAAGGGCCACAGCACATAAACTTGATATACAGAGTACATCTATTCTATTAAAACCTCAAGGGGGAAGTGTTCAGTTAAAAAAAAAGGTCTTTGGGGCGCCTGGGTGGCTCAATCGTTAAGCGTCTGCCTTCAGCTCAGGTCATGATCCCGGGGTCCTGGGATCGAGCCCCGCATCGGGCTCCCTGCTCCGCGGGAGGCCTGCTTCTCCCTCTTC
>NW_027933931.1:0-222 GCF_054177405.1 Leptonychotes weddellii | reverse complement strand
TCCCCTTCTATTGACTTACAAATGCTTAAAATAGATGAGATCTTGGCTGGGCTCCTGCCTACTCAGTCATCACCAGTTTTGAGGTTGTTTCTTGACTTCTCTTTTTTAACCTGAGAAAGAAACAGGTTCCGATTCCTAATAGCTGTTTAAATACTATTTCCGACTCATGACCCATGACATTTTCTAAATGTTAAAGTTCCGAAGTGTTAAATTTCTGATTTG
>NW_027933930.1:0-222 GCF_054177405.1 Leptonychotes weddellii | reverse complement strand
TTTTGCACAGCAAGGAAACCAACCAGGTAAAAAGCAATCTACCAAATGGAAAAAAAAATTATAAATTATATATGTATGGGTTAATATCCAAAATACATGAAGAACTCATACAATAGTAACAAAAAAAACTGATTAAAAATGAGGGGAAAATATAAATGGATATTTTTCTAATGGAGACAGAGAAGTTGACCAGCAAGTACATGAAAAGGTGCTCAATATCAC
>NW_027933929.1:0-222 GCF_054177405.1 Leptonychotes weddellii | reverse complement strand
TGGATTTTTTGCATTAATGTAGATTTTTTTTAATTGCATTAAAATATTATTTTCATTATTGGTGGGTTTTTTGGGGGTGACCTCTTGAAATTTCGTTCTGGGCATGAGTGTCCCCCTTGGCCAGCGCTGGCCAGCCCTCCACGTCCCTCCCGGGCAGGGGTGACGAGCAGAGCTGTGCTGGACACCTGCACAACGTCCCATTGATGCTGTCTGCTACTTCCA
>NW_027933928.1:0-1305 GCF_054177405.1 Leptonychotes weddellii | reverse complement strand
GCCCCCCTGCCTGGCTGGGCAAGCTAGAGGCAGTGAGGAGGAACAGCACACCAGGCAGCAGAAAACCGGGACTGACGGGGGCCAGGAAAACCATGGTGAAATGTGCTCAGGAGTAGACAGCAGAGGGCCAGTAAAAGTGGGGTCTACGACCTTAGTTAGAGGGAGCCATCATGGCTAACCTGACAGCAAATGAAACCTGTGGACAAGTAAGTGTAGTAATACACCGTAGGGTCACCCAATAAGCAATGACAATAATAAGCCTCTGGGGGAAAGTCCAGTCAGGAGGGGCAACAGTGTAACGTCTGACTCCCAAGATGAGGGAAACCACGCCGATGAGAGCCAGGGACCGCAGTGAGCAGGTATCCATCAGTTGGTGGGGTCTCGTCGAAGGTGAAGCTGGAGCAGGTTCGTGAGGTCTGGCTGGACTCTCCACTGGTGTGGCTCCTCATCCAAATGATGAGCTTTCTTCACTCTCGAGTGGTGGCCCCACGGGGTGACACCTGAGACCTTGAGGGCAGTAGGGGTGGTTAGAATAACAGTGTGGGGCCCTGTCCACTGCAGTTTGAGGGGGCCTTTCTTCCAATCTTTGACCCAAACTGAGTCCCCTGTCTGAAAGGAGTGTACATGAGACCCTAAGGAGATTGAGACCCTCTCAATGGTGTACTTTTGTAATTTATTTAAGGTGGCCCCCAGGGCCTGAAGCTGCTCCTTTATCCTTTGATCTCCAACCTGATGTAATTTTCCTGGAAGGCTCTCCAGGCACAGGGGAGGCTGTCCATATATTAATTCGAATGGGGAGAAACCTAATGTCTCAGGAATGCAGCGAGCACGCAGGAGAGCTAGGGGTAGCAGATCCGGCCATGGGAGGTTAGTCTCCAGGCAAAACTTTGCTAAGGTTCCCTTGAGGGTGTGAGTCATTCGCTCTACTTTCCCTGAACTTTGGGGCCGGTAAGCGGTGTGGAGTCTCCAGGTGATGCTGAGAGATTTGGTCAAGACCTGTACAATTTCTGCCACAAATGCGGGTCCACTGTCACTATGGATTGTTAATGGCAGGCTGAAACGGGGCATGATCTCCTGCAAGAGGACTTTAGCTACTTCCTGGCTTTGCTCCGTCCTGGTCAGGAAGGCTTTGACCCACCCAGAGTATGTGCATACTATTACTAGGAGATATCTGAACCCCCTGCTTGGCTGCACATCTGTGAAGTCTACCTCTAGATCTTCAAAGGGGGGGTGCTCCCATCCTCTGGACACCTGGTGGGGGCCGTGGTGCAGACTGAGCATTATTTGTAGCACATGTTATGCATC
>NW_027933927.1:0-222 GCF_054177405.1 Leptonychotes weddellii | reverse complement strand
TTCCCGTGGGAAGCAAGGCTCGTTCTATGACTGGGTACGTTAAAGAAAGGTTACAGGAAGGGGAGAGCAGACAGGGGTTGTCCCTGGTACTGGTAAAGCCGCAGCAAGAGCCACTCTCCTTGGCTGGGGTGGGGTGGTTGGTACTTCGTGGCTTAATGGTGCTCAGGTTGGACCTGTTATCGGGCATGAGGCCCCAGCGGGCTGGGTTCTGTCTGGCTCCGT
>NW_027933926.1:0-222 GCF_054177405.1 Leptonychotes weddellii | reverse complement strand
GGGGCACCTGGGTGGCTCAGTGGGTTAAGTGTCCAGCTCTTGGTTTTGGCTCAAGTCATGATGTCCTGGGTGGTGACATCAGCCCCAGGTCAGGCTCTGTGCTCAGCGTGGAGTCTGCTTGAGATTCTCTCTTCCTCTCTCTCTGCCTCTCCTGCTCAGACTCTCTCTGAAATAAATAAATAAATCTTAAAAAAAAAAAAATTTGGAAGCAATGAAAGACTG
>NW_027933925.1:0-222 GCF_054177405.1 Leptonychotes weddellii | reverse complement strand
CGGAACAACTTGTTTAAGTGCCAAACATCAGTGCCTGGTGGAGGGAATCTCTGCACTTCCTTTACTTGATCCCATGTCGGCAGTGAGCATTTAGTGTTTTTTTTTTTTTAGCCCCATCGATACCTTTAGCTTTGAAATCGTGACAACATCGTGAGTAGCAGTGTCCTGAAGACTCAAGCTGGGAATGTAACTTCATGGACCCTGAGCCCTGGGCCCTGTTCT
>NW_027933924.1:0-222 GCF_054177405.1 Leptonychotes weddellii | reverse complement strand
TCTGAAATTGGCTTCAGATCTGATGTTTCTTTTCCATTGTATGGTGGTAACCTCCCCATGCTTGGGAAGTAGGCCTTTCTGGAGATATCCAAGAGTTACCCAAAGAACTAGTTTGGTTGAGTAAGGTAGGTGTTCACTGACCATTTCTATTACAGACTAAGTGACTTGAAGGGCTGATGCCAGCTTGGTGTGGCCGCCGCCTCGCTGTCATCCTCTGGAGTT
>NW_027933923.1:0-222 GCF_054177405.1 Leptonychotes weddellii | reverse complement strand
TCTATTAACTTTGGGCTTGTTTGCTCTACTTTTTCTAGCTCCTTTAGGTGTCAGTTTAGATTGAGATTTTTCTTGTTTCTTGAGATAGGTCTGAATTGCTATAAACTTCCCTTTTAAAACTGCTTTTGCAGTGTCCCAAAGATTTTGAACCACGGTGTTTCCATTTTCATTTGTCTCCAGGTATTTTTTATTTCCTCTTTGATTTCTTTGTTGACTCGTTGG
>NW_027933922.1:0-222 GCF_054177405.1 Leptonychotes weddellii | reverse complement strand
TTTTTTTTTTTTTTTTAAAGATTTTATTTATTTATTTGAGAGAGAGAATGAGAGAGAGAGAGCGCATGAGGGGGGGAGGGTCAGAGGGAGAAGCAGACTCCCCGCTGAGCAGGGAGCCTGATGTGGGACTCGATCCCAGGACTCCAGGATCATGACCTGAGCCGAAGGCAGTCGCTTAACCAACTGAGCCACCCAGGCGCCCTAACTACAAATATTCTTGAA
>NW_027933921.1:0-222 GCF_054177405.1 Leptonychotes weddellii | reverse complement strand
GAGAGTCTCAGCTGCCCCACCAACGTTCCCTGCCAGCTTTGTGTCATCTGCAAATCGAAGAAACCTGCCTTCTGTGTCTTCATCCAAATCATTGATAAAAACCTTAAGGATGATAGCCCATTCAATCATTCACTCACCAAATATTTATCAAGTACCTGTGATATGTAGAGCACTCAAGACAGATATAAGAGGAGAAATTCTGTTTGTACTGAGACACATCCT
>NW_027933920.1:0-222 GCF_054177405.1 Leptonychotes weddellii | reverse complement strand
TCCTGAGTCAAAGTGGGACCTTCTGCGCAGAGCAGATGTGCGGGTCATAGTCTCCTCCCCGCGAAGGGGGGATGGGTATGGCTGTGAGGTGGACACCTGTCACCCAGGTCAGCCTGGGAGATGCACAGCTGGGGCCCCCATTGCAGGATGAGGTCCCCTGTGACAGACCACAGACACAGATGATACTGACCCACTGGGGAGAGGGCGAAAAGTCGAGAGCTT
>NW_027933919.1:0-222 GCF_054177405.1 Leptonychotes weddellii | reverse complement strand
CCGCGGGATGGCAGAGAGAGAGTGGGGCAGTTTGAGTCATGAAACACAGCCTCCAGGACCAGACCCAGACCCAAATCAGACTCTTTGGGATTGGGGCCCAGGAACCTAAATTGAAAAACCTGGTGGTTGGGGCGCCTGGGTGGCTCAGTTGGTTAAGCGACTGCCTTCAGTTCGGGTCATGATCCCGGGGTCCTGGGATTGAGCCTCATGTTGGGCTCCTTG
>NW_027933918.1:0-222 GCF_054177405.1 Leptonychotes weddellii | reverse complement strand
TTTTTCTCATAGTTCTGTGCCACATAATGTAAAATACTAATAATTTTTTTTAAAAGATGGATTTATTTATTTGAGAGAGAGAGAGAGCAGGGGGGAGGAACAGAGGAGGAGAGAGAATCTCAAGCCGACTCCCCACTGAGCATGACACAGGGCTCCATCTCATGACCCAGAGATGACAACCTGAGCTGAAATCAAGAGTCCAATGCCCAACCGACTGAGCCA
>NW_027933917.1:0-1305 GCF_054177405.1 Leptonychotes weddellii | reverse complement strand
ATTGAGTAGGTCCCTGGCAGTCGGTACTACCTCTTGTTCTTTCTGTTGAGGTGATATTTTCCATCTTGTCATTTTGTCAAGAGGAGAATAGATTAATGAGAAAATATACTCTAAGCAAATCAGAAAAGACCTGAAGCAGGGGGAAAAGAAAGGGAAAGAGAGAAAAAAGAAAAAGAAAAAAAAAGATAAAGATAAAAACAAACAAAAACAGAACAAAACAAAAAAACAGAACATGATCAAATATGATCAGGCTGGTACATAGATCAGTGCCATACACTAGATTTTGGGTGTATTTTGGTCTGTTAGAAGAAAGTGCCTCCGAAAATTTTAAAGAAAGAAAAACTTATATATGTACAAAAATAAGGGTTGATATGATGAAGGGATGGAATATTACTGTAAAGATGAAATTATAAAAAATTTTATAAAAGGAATTGATAAGCTGTTTGAAAAAAGAAAGAGGATTTTAAAAAAAAGAAAAAAAAAGGGAGAGAGTGTGATCAGGCAGGAGAGTAGGAAAAAACCATACACTAGAGATTTAGGGTATATTTTGATCTGTTAGAAGAAACTGTCTCAAAATTTTAAAGAGAGAACAACTTATATATATATGCCAAAAATATGGGTAACTACTATGAAGGGATAGAATATGACTGTAAAAATGAAAAATAAAAATGTTTTTTAAAAAAGGGATTGATAAGATGTTGGTTGAAAAAGGGAAAAAGAAAAATTCAAAAAAAAAAACAGTTAAAAAAATTAACTTTGAAAGATTAAAGAATCATGGTAAAAAGCCATGGATTCTATGTGCATTATTCTCCTACCGCTGGAGTTCTGCTGTTCTCATTGATCTGTAAACTTGGTTTTGGCTGGCTGTTCTTGCTGATCTTCTGGGGGAGGGGTTCCCATGGTTCCCAAATGTCTTTGCTGGAGGCGGAATTGCCCCGCCCTTGCCTGGGCAGGGCTAAGTAATCTGCTGGGGTTTGCTCTCCGGTGCTTTTGTTCCCTGCAAGCTTTCTGTACAGCTTTGGAGGACGAGAGTGAAAATGGTGGCCTCGCAATCTCCGCCCCAGAGGAGCCGAGAACTCGGGGCCCAGCTCCTCAGTGAGCCCCCAGAGAAAAGCAGTCAGTCACTCCTGTCTCCCCGGTCTCCGGCCGCACTGCGTGCTCACCCGGCGTGCGACCGAGGGAGGATTTCTATCTCTGGCACCCGACCCCGTGTGGCGTCTCCAAACCCAGCAGGTCCCTGTGGTGTGCTCCTGCGCCGCTCCTCCCGGGGGAGGAAGGGAAGTCTCCCCGGATCTGTGGCATGTT
>NW_027933916.1:0-222 GCF_054177405.1 Leptonychotes weddellii | reverse complement strand
TAATAGTAGATGCCCTTCATCAAGTAAAAAGAAAAAATCAACATTGATATTTTAAAGAAGATGGACATTATCTGAATCTTTATTTGACCCTCCTCTTGAAGACTAAATTCTTATCTAACTCTGTGTTCTCACATTACTACTCCATTTTTTTCACTCTTTATATTTTAATTAGTATCTGCCATGTCTAATCAAATATGAGGAAATTCAAGTGTTTTTTTTTTT
>NW_027933915.1:0-222 GCF_054177405.1 Leptonychotes weddellii | reverse complement strand
TGTCCATAATCGAACCTTCTCCAACACCCAACACAATGTCTTGTTAATGGCAAATTGCTTCACACGTAGGAGTGGGGTTGGGTTTTTTTTTTTTTTTATTCTTTCGTTAATCCCCATACATTAAATCATTAGTTTTAGATGAAGTGTTCCATGATTCATTGTTTGTGCATAACACCCAGTGCTCCATGCAGAATGTGCGGGCCTCAATACCCACCACCCGGC
>NW_027933914.1:0-222 GCF_054177405.1 Leptonychotes weddellii | reverse complement strand
TGACCTCCCGATGGTGCTGACGGATGGCTGGGGAGCCTTCTGTTACCACCCTCCTTCTGAAACTCAGAGACGGAAGGACTGCCCAAGACCCCGCACAGCACAGCCCAGCCTCAAACCCAGGCTCCTCGTGTCCAGTCCAAGAAGGACTTTATCTGTTTTCTCAAAAGGCACTTGGAGTAATGACTTCCTCAGTCAGGCCACCGGGCTGGGCTACTCTGCAGG
>NW_027933913.1:0-222 GCF_054177405.1 Leptonychotes weddellii | reverse complement strand
GAAAGATAGAGACAGAGACAGAGAGAGAGAGAGAGAGAGAGAGAGAGAGAGGGAGAGTGATAGGGAAGAAAGGGAGGAGAGGGAGGCAGAGAGAGGAGAAAGGGGAAAGGAGAGGCCAGAGGAAGGGGCAGAGAAGAGAAAGGAGGAGAGGAGAGGGGAAGGAGGAGGAAAAGAGAGAAAGAAGTAGAGTACAAAGAGGCGGACACAGTGCAGGAGGGGGAG
>NW_027933912.1:0-222 GCF_054177405.1 Leptonychotes weddellii | reverse complement strand
CTCTGCAATGACACTAAGTGTTCTTTTTTTTTTTTTTTAAAGATTTTTATTTATTTATTTAACAGAGGTAGAGAGAGAGCACAAGTAGGCAGAGCAGCAGACAGAGGGAGAGGGAGAAGGAGGCTTCTGCTGAGCAGGGAGCCTGATGCGGGGCTCGATCCCAGGACCCTGGGATCATGACCTAAGCCGAAGGCAGATGCTTAACCGACTGAGCCACCCAGG
>NW_027933911.1:0-222 GCF_054177405.1 Leptonychotes weddellii | reverse complement strand
CCATTGTTGTCCGTAGGGAAATAACACTGTTTGAAGCACTTCACAAGTATTTACTCATTCTACTTTCACAAACACCCTGTGAGAATGATGCTATCATTATCTACATTTTAGTGATTAGGAAACAGGAAAGAGTGGTTGAGTAATCCACCAAGGTTACATAGCCAATAAATCATAAAATCAGTATTTATTTATTTATTTAAAGATTTTATTTATTTATTCATG
>NW_027933910.1:0-222 GCF_054177405.1 Leptonychotes weddellii | reverse complement strand
CCAGGGCCTCTATCAGGGAACTTTTTTTTTTTTTTGCCTAGGTTTTAATCACTGTGTATAACTGAAATTAAAAAACTATGCTGAGCGAAATAAGTCAATCAGAGAAAGACATGTATCACATGACCTCACTGATACGAGGAATTCTTAATCTCAGGAAACAAAGTGAGGGTTGCTGGAGTGGTGGGGGGTGGGAGGGATCAGGTGGCTGGGTGATAGACATTG
>NW_027933909.1:0-222 GCF_054177405.1 Leptonychotes weddellii | reverse complement strand
TTCTTACCATTGTCCTAATCACATTGTCTGGCTGCCCCTCCTTGGTCTTGGTTTGGCTTGCTGATCTGATGAGGCTGTCCAGGGTGCAAGGGTCGGGTCTGCTCTCCAGCCTTGTAAGGAAGAGGGCTTTCTCCGGGCCTGAGTCTGCTCTGGGGCCCACTGGCCTCTCCTCTCGCGTCTCCCCCCTGGGCCCTTTGGCATCTTCACCCTCTCCTCTGCTGC
>NW_027933908.1:0-222 GCF_054177405.1 Leptonychotes weddellii | reverse complement strand
TGCTCCCCACCACACTTCAGAGACCAACTGCAATAGTAGGTCCCTAGGTTGCCTGCAACATCTGTTCAATTTAGGTTTAAATTGGTGGTTCCCACTAGACCTTCTTCAAGTTCTATTAATTTGTAAAGCAGCTCACACAACTCAGGGAAACATTTGTTACATTTACCAGTTTTTGTTTTTTTACTTTTTACAATTTTTTTCATTTTATTTAACACTTATAAC
>NW_027933907.1:0-222 GCF_054177405.1 Leptonychotes weddellii | reverse complement strand
TAAGTAAGGTGAAGGGAAAAGACACCATTCTGAGACAGGCCAGAGCACTCTGTTCTTCACCAAGTCTGCCCTCTGGGGAAACCAGTTAACCAGAGCGTAACCTCCTGGGCTATCATCAAAGACCGACTGAGCTGGGGAAGGGAGATACACAACTCCAGCCTATTCAACCCATCCTGTCCCACCAAAAGGGGGAGGAAACCAATGAGAAGCCCTTGTGAAGCT
>NW_027933906.1:0-1305 GCF_054177405.1 Leptonychotes weddellii | reverse complement strand
CCTTCCATGCTTTTTTCAAGCCCAGCTAGTATCTTTAAAGTCATGATTCTGAACTCTAGATCCGACACCTTACTAATGTCTGTGTTGAGTAGGTCCCTGGCAGTCGGTACTACCTCTTGTTCTTTTTGTTGAGGTGATTTTTTCCATCTTGTCATTTTGTCCAGAGGAGAATAGGTGATTGAGAACAAAATGCTAACAGGGTAACAATGTCCCCAGAAAATATACTCTAAACAAATCAGGAAAGACCTGAAGCCGGGGGGAAAGAAAGGGAAAGAAAGAAAAAAAAAAAAAAGAAAAAAGAAGAAAAAGAAAAAGACAGAAAACAGAACAAAACAAAAAAAACAATATGATCAAATATGATCAGGCTGGTGCATAGATTAGTGCCACACACTAGATTTTGGGTGTATTTTGGTCTGTTAGAAGAAAGTACCTCCCAAAATTTTAAAGAAAGAAAAACTTATATATATACAAAAATAAGGGATGATATGATGAAGGGATGGAATATGACTGTAAAGATGAAAATTTAAAAAAAATTTATAAAAGAAATTGATAAGAAGTTGTTTGAAAAAAGAAAGAAGAGGAATTAAAAAAAAAAAGAGAGAGAATGTGATCAGGCAGGAGACTATAACAAAGCCATACAGTAGAGATTTAGGGTATATTTTGATCTGTTAGAAGAAACTGTATCTCAAAATTTTAAAGAGAGAACAACTTATATATATGCCAAAAATAAGGGTAAGTACTATGAAGGGATAGAATATGACTCTAAAAATGAAAAATAAAAATGTTTTTTTAAAAAAGAGATTGATAAGATGTTGGTTGAAAAAGGGAACAAGACCTTTCCGGCGGTGACGACCTCCCCACGAGAACATGCCCCTCGCGAAGGATCTCCTGCACCCGTCCCCGGAAGAGGAGAAGAGGAAGCACAAGAAGAAGCGCCTGGTGCAGAGCCCCAACTCCTACTTCATGGACGTGAAGTGCCCGGGATGCTACAAAATCACCACCGTCTTTAGCCACGCACAAACGGTAGTTCTGTGTGTCGGCTGCTCCACTGTCCTCTGCCAGCCCACAGGAGGGAAAGCAAGGCTTACAGAAGGATGCTCCTTCAGGCGGAAGCAGCACTAAAAGCACCCTGAATCAAGATGAGTGGGACACTATCCCAATAAACAGATTTTGGATAAAAAAAAAAAAAAAAAAGAAAAAGGGAACAAGAAAAATTAAAAAAAAAAGTTAAAAAAAATTAACTTTGAAAGACTAAAGAATCATGGTAAAAAAGCCATTGATTCTATGTGCAGTATTCCCGTCGCT
>NW_027933905.1:0-222 GCF_054177405.1 Leptonychotes weddellii | reverse complement strand
CAAAGAAGAAATAATACCTATTCTCCTGAAGCTGTTTCAAAAAATAGAAACAGAAGGAAAGCTTCCAGACTCATTCTATGAGGCCAGCATTACCTTAATCCCCAAACCAGGCAAAGACCCCATCAAAAAGGAGAATTTCAGACCGATATCCCTGATGAATATGGATTCCAAAATCCTCAACAAAATCCTAGCTAATAGGATCCAACAATACATTAAAAGGAT
>NW_027933904.1:0-222 GCF_054177405.1 Leptonychotes weddellii | reverse complement strand
TTTTTATTAGCATCACTTTGCAGCCATCAGGGGAACATACATTTTTCTGCTGCCTTTACCTCCTGCTAAGATAGAAACAGTAGAGTGGAGAACAGGAGGGAACCTGAGCCAAGAGTGAGCACATGGAGCCAAGCCGTCTAGGTGCCACGGTTGGTGCTCACCACCAAGGCACCCAAATTAAATGCCTTGAAAAGCAACCATTAAACAAATAAGCGAACAAAC
>NW_027933903.1:0-222 GCF_054177405.1 Leptonychotes weddellii | reverse complement strand
GTTTAAGACACTTCAAATTATTCTCCATACATTCGAGATAAAATCCAACAGCATTAGTATAACATACAAGGCCCTGCTGATTTCTCCAGCTCTTGATATTCTTCTTCTCTTACTTTAAGTTCCAGCCATGCAGCCCTCCTTCCAAATTCTGAAAACAAATAAACACAGTTCTGTCCAAACTTCGGATCTTTGTACATACTCTTCCCTCTACTGCAATGATCT
>NW_027933902.1:0-222 GCF_054177405.1 Leptonychotes weddellii | reverse complement strand
TTTTTTTAAAGGTTCTAATAAAAGGCTTAAACAAATAAAACCCAATGTATTATTACTATATAATTACAATAAAATTGTGTATTGTATATGGGTTTTTTTTTAACTTTTAACATTTCCATGAAGAAACCATTTGAAATTTCACATGAAGAAAGTAACATTGAAAAATAAAGATACCTTTCTACTAATTCTCCACTTCTTCTTTTTTTGTTTTTTAAGTAGGCT
>NW_027933901.1:0-222 GCF_054177405.1 Leptonychotes weddellii | reverse complement strand
GAAAACAATGAATCGTGGATCAATACATCAAAAACTAATGATGTATTGTATGGTGACTAACATAACATAATAAAATAAAATTTAAAAAAAAAAGTCTCCCAGACCACTAAATAGAAGTTTGTTTTTCTCAGTCCTCATCCTCCTTGACTTCTTTGTAGCATTCACTTCTAGACTCACTGCTGCCTTGTGCATGTGATTATGATGGGGTGCAAAGCCAGCTAT
>NW_027933900.1:0-222 GCF_054177405.1 Leptonychotes weddellii | reverse complement strand
TGATGGCTACTGTGTGGACCAGGGTGGAGATCTGGATCACATTTAGGAAGGGAATGCAGAGTATCATGGTAATACTGCTAGTAGGTCAGAGGGTCCTAGTAAAGTCTGCTGAAGAGTGGTTTTCTTCCTCAGCATGTGGTTGGGGTCGCTGGGCATTGTGAACACAGGTGATGGAGAGAGAATGATCTGGCAGAAACATGGGCAAGCCTTCCCTGGGATGAT
>NW_027933899.1:0-222 GCF_054177405.1 Leptonychotes weddellii | reverse complement strand
CTGCTCCAGTCCATGCCCACCTTCCAGCCCACTGCCTTGCATCCCACAGCAAGGCTTCCAAAATCCTGCCTTACCCCGAGAGGATGCGGCAAGTTCCACCCGTGTGGGCCAGATTCATGAAACGCAGGCTACCTTCCTGTGGGATGGCTGGGCTGACCCACCCCTGCCCTCTGGCTGCGACGTGGAAGCAGGCAGGACCGCATTCTTCTGGCGTGACTTCTG
>NW_027933898.1:0-222 GCF_054177405.1 Leptonychotes weddellii | reverse complement strand
GGCTAATTATGATGAACGTTTTTTTCATGTGTCTGTTAGCCATTTGAATATCTTCTTTTGAGAAGTGTCTGTCCATGTCTTCTGCCCATTTTTGACTTGATTATTTGTTTTTTGGGTGTTGAGTTTGAGAAGTTCTTTACAGATCTTGGAAATCAGTGCTTTGTCTGTAGTGTCATTTGCAAATATCTTCTCCCATTCTCTGGGTTGCCTCTTTGTTTTGTT
>NW_027933897.1:0-222 GCF_054177405.1 Leptonychotes weddellii | reverse complement strand
TGTTCAGCTGCATTCTCCAGACTCCCTTGAAATTCTGAGTCACAAATACCTTTAGATACATCCTGTGTTCTGCTTACATAAGCCAGAGTTGGTTTCTATTGCCTGAAATCAAGAACCTTCCCTTAAACAGTTTTTCACTATGAAGTTTTTTTTTTTATTTTTTTTATTCTTATGTTAATCCCCATACATTACATCATTAGTTCTAGATGAAGTGTTCCATGA
>NW_027933896.1:0-222 GCF_054177405.1 Leptonychotes weddellii | reverse complement strand
CATCTTTTTATGTTCCTGTGGAGTAAATTCTCAAAAGTAGAAATGCTGGTTTAAACGAAAATACATTTTTTCTCTCTTCCTCTCTCTCTCCCTCTTTTTCCTAAAGGTAGCTAAGAAAATTTGCAAAAAGGAAAAGAACTCAAGTTGAAGCTACAGAAGGATTTAGGTTAGATACCAAGAAGAACTTTTTTTTTTTTTTTAAAGATTTTATTTATTTATTTG
>NW_027933895.1:0-1305 GCF_054177405.1 Leptonychotes weddellii | reverse complement strand
TATATGCCAAAAATACAGGTAACTACTATGAAGGGATAGAATATGACTCTAAAAATGAAAAATAAAATTTTTTTTTTTAAAAAGCCATTGATAAGATGTTGGTTGAAAAAGGGAAAAAGAAAAATTAAAAAAAAAAAAAAGAAAAAAAGACAGTTAAAAAAAAATTAACTTTGAAAGATTAAAGAATCATGGTAAAAAAGCCATGAATTCTATGTGCAGTATTCCCCTAGCGCTGGAGTTCTGCCGTTCTCATTGATCGGTAAACTTGGTCTTGGCTGGCTGTTCTCGCTGATCTTCTGGGGGAGGGGCCTATTGCCGTGGTTCCCAAATGTCTCTGCCGGAGGCGGAATTGCCCCACCCTTGCCCGGTCAGGGCTAAGTAATCTGCTCGGGTTTGCTCTCAGGAGCTTTTGTTCCCTTCGAGCTTTCCATACAGCTTTGGAGGCGGAGAGTGAAAATGGCGGCCTCCCAATCTCCGCCCTGGGGGAGCCAAGAACTCGGGGCCCCTCTCCTCAGTGAGCCCCCAGAGAAAAGCTGGCAGTCACTTTCGTCTCCCTGGTCTCCGGCCACACTCCCTGCTCACCTGGCCTGTGACCGAGTGTTTCTATCTTTGGCACCCGACCCTGTGTGGAGTCTCCAAACCCAGCAGATCCCTGTGGTGCACTCCTGCACCGCTCCTCCTGGGGAAGGGGAGTCTCCCCGGATCTGTTGCTTGTTGGGTCCCTGCTGGATGAGCAGTGGCTGGACTGAGCTGTGGATCACGGTTTATGACAACCCCGAGCTGAGAGCCCACGCTTGGGCTCCGCCTCTGCAGCCGGCTTCCCTGCTCCATTACCTGGGAGCTCTGCCACACTCAGGCACCCCTGGTCTTTCTGTGACCCCGAGGGTCCTGAGACCACACTGTCCTGGATGGTTCCACCCCCCGCTTAGCCACCGTAGTGAAGTCCCTCAGCGGAGCAGACTTTTAAATGTTCCGATTTTGTGCTCCGCGGCTCTATCACTTGCCAGAATCGGCCGACGGAGGCCCGTCCCCCGCCGTCTATCCTCCCGAATATCGCCTCGGATTCACTTCTCCGCACGTCCTACCTTCCAGAAAGTGGTAGCTTTTCTGATGAGAGAGTTGCTGTTCTTTTCTTCGATCTCCTGTTGAGTTTGTAGGTATTCAGAATGGTTTGATCCCTATCCAGCTGAATTCCTGAGACCAGACGAAATCCAGGTCTCCTACTCCTCCGCCATCTTGCTCCGCCCCCAAAAGATTTTATTTATTTTTGACAGAGAGAGAGAGTGTACAAGCAGGGGAAGCAGC
>NW_027933894.1:0-222 GCF_054177405.1 Leptonychotes weddellii | reverse complement strand
TGCCTAGAAGTGGAATTGCTGGATCGTATGTATGGTCATTCTGTTCTCCAGCAGCCGCACCATTTCTCATCCCGCCAGCAATGCACACAGCGCTCCAACTTCTCCACATCCTCGCCGACCCCTGCACTTTTGCTTTGTTACTGGTTTTTGTTTTGTTTTTGGTAATAGCCCTCCTCGTGGGTGTAAAATAGTATCTCATCGTAGTTAGGATTTTTTTTTTTT
>NW_027933893.1:0-222 GCF_054177405.1 Leptonychotes weddellii | reverse complement strand
TTAGTGTTCAAATGTTTTTCACTTTTATAGGAAACGTTTTTTTTTAATTAATTAATTTATTTATTTATTTATTTTTGTGTGTGTGTGAATTTTTTTTTATTCTTATGTTAATCCCCATACATTACATCATTAGTTTTAGATGAAGTGTTCCATGATTCATTGTTTGTGCATAACACCCAGTGCTCCATGCAGAATGTGCGCTCCTCAATACCCACCACCCGG
>NW_027933892.1:0-222 GCF_054177405.1 Leptonychotes weddellii | reverse complement strand
TGGCCTGCCCAAGGCTACAATGCTAAATTAGTGGCAGAACCAGGTTTGAGCCCCAGGAGTCTGGCTCCAGAGCTCATGCTCTTATCCACCACACTTTTCTCAGACTTGGAAGAGTTGCCTAAATTTAAAACAAACAAACAAAAAACAACATTTTACAGATTACTCAAGTGGTTAATATACAAATTGTCACTGTAGGGCTCGTGCCAATTTGGCAGCATCTAT
>NW_027933891.1:0-222 GCF_054177405.1 Leptonychotes weddellii | reverse complement strand
CTTTCATTTTTTTCATATATATATTTCATATATATATTTATATATATATATGCCTAACAATAAATTACTTAGCTTTGCTTGTCTTTAACTCTCTAATTTCTAGGTCTTTTAATTATAGGCTCTCCCTTCTTTGGATATAGTTGAATTTTATAAGTTCACCCAGGCCACCTTGTTGTGTGGGCTCTTCGGTGCACAAGGGGTCCCACTGAGGGTGTAGGTGGG
>NW_027933890.1:0-222 GCF_054177405.1 Leptonychotes weddellii | reverse complement strand
TTGGTGATTTGGCTCCCTGGGGAATCTCTGCGCCCCAGGTCAGGACTCTCTGTGGGTGTTGCCTGGTTTCTTAAATGGCGCATTCTTCCAGCTCAGAACCAGCCCCCCAACCCCCCAACCCCCCACCCTGGCTCAGCCGGGATCTTCGGGATACCCCAGGAGCTGTGCCCCGCTGCAGAGCTATGATTTAAATCAACATAGGTGCTCTGAGGAGGCAAACAG
>NW_027933889.1:0-222 GCF_054177405.1 Leptonychotes weddellii | reverse complement strand
TTGGGTCTGTCGTCTACCCTCTCGGCCATGGGTCCCTACAGCGGGAGGGCCTCCTCGTGGTGGACACAGGTTCCCACACTAGTCACTAGTTTGCCCAGCACGCGTTCACTATAAATAGCCAGGTTTTGACCAGAGAGAACATTCTGGGCACAGCAGAGCTGGAGTGGGGTGGGTGGGGGTGCTGGGAAGAACTCATTTTTCTGCAGGATGCCCCTCACCCTC
>NW_027933888.1:0-222 GCF_054177405.1 Leptonychotes weddellii | reverse complement strand
GGGCATTTAGCCCATTTACATTCAGGGTAACTATTGAAAGATAGGAATTTAGTGCTATTGTATTGCCTGTAAGGTGACTGTTACTGTATATTGTCTGTGTTCCTTTCTGGTCTATGTTGCTTTTAGGCTCTCTCTTTGCTTAGAGGAAGGGCTGTGTTTTTTTAAATAGGTGTCATTCTGGGTTAGGGTGTTACAGTTTTATCTTTGTTGAGTTGATAGGCC
>NW_027933887.1:0-222 GCF_054177405.1 Leptonychotes weddellii | reverse complement strand
TCCCCGTCAGCGCGCTCAGTGCCCCACACCCCCAGGCCACGGTGGGTGGTGCTGACGTGCTGCGTGGACTAAGGCCCCTCGTCTCTGGGGGTCCCGGCCACTTCCCAGAGTGCAACAGACAGAAACCATCTGACCCCCGAGAGCGTGACTGTGAGGAGCCTCCTGCGAATCTGCATGACCACGGCCTCCGGTGAGGCGGCGTGCGCCACGTCCGCGGGCTCC
>NW_027933886.1:0-222 GCF_054177405.1 Leptonychotes weddellii | reverse complement strand
CCCCCCCCCCCCCCCCCCCCCCCCAGCCTGGTGATGGGTATTAAGGAGGGCACGTATTGCATGGAGCACTGGGTGTTATACACAAACAATGAATCATGGAACACTACATCAAAAACTAATGTTGTAATGTATGTGACTAACATAACATAATAAAATAGAATTAATAAAAAATAAATAAAATTTCATGTGGATCATTCTATCCTTGATCCCAGTTTGTTTTCT
>NW_027933885.1:0-222 GCF_054177405.1 Leptonychotes weddellii | reverse complement strand
GGGAGAAGCGGGAGGTCAGCCAGTTGCAACTCAGCATAGGAGGGCTTAGCCTGAGGAGGCTGGGGCACCGGGAGGGAGCAGGGAGATCCCAGGACCCACCCTGGCTGGGGCTTAGAAGACTCACAACAGACTCTTGTAGCAATGGTCGCACTGCATGTGACTAATTCCCAGACACTCGTTTTTCACATTTCAACAACTCTGAAATGGGAATGCATCTGTAAT
>NW_027933884.1:0-1305 GCF_054177405.1 Leptonychotes weddellii | reverse complement strand
GGACTCTGAAAAACAAACTGAGGGTTCTAGAGGGGAGGGGGGTGGGGGGATAGGTTAGCCTGGTGATGGGTATTAAAGAGGGCACGTACTGCATGGAGCACTGGGTGTTATACGCAAACAATGAATCATGGAACACTACATCAAAAACTAATGATGTAATGTATGGTGATTAACATAACAATAAAAAATTAAAAAAAAAAAAAAGAAGCTAAGACCCTTCAGATGTTCCCTTTATGGAGACTTGCTGTCCTTTTAAGAGTTTTCTCTTAAAGCAAGATGTAATGCAACTAAAGAACCTGGATATGTATATACAGTGTCACCTCCTGCCAAGCCCAGGAGCTCCTGGTGGAAGCACAATGATGTGGGAATGAAAGTGAGGCCTGCTCCATCTCATGTCTCTCCCAAATACTTCATCTATGTCAGAGCTTAGGTTTTTGGAACCAAATATAGGAATACATGTTGTGCTGCTATCCTTTCTCTTCCATTCCTCCTCTGATATGAGCCAGATGTTTAAAGGGAGGAGAAAGGAGACACTCAAAGAAAGAAATGAAATACTGGGGGAAAAATAAAAGAATCATTTAAGGTCTTAGAGCATTATCCTACAACATAACTGTCCATACTTCATGCCTTTGTATTATTGTATTATTAAAAAGCCTGGAAATATTTAAATAATTATAACTGTTTAAGTAATAAATAATGCCCAAAAATATGTGTTACAATTCTTTAAGCTTACTTGCAAAAACAAACCAAAATAAAACACACACACACACACACACACACAGTAGAGATTATTATACAAATCCCAAAGCAAAACCTGGAGCTCGTAATTTGTGTAAGTACATGGGAATAGATACTCCAACACATAAGAACTATGTGACCTTATAATTTATTTCACATCTTGCAGCCCAATTTTCCTCATCAATAAAATAGGAGTAATACTGAATCTCTGAAAAGAGCCAGTAAGTGTTTGCTAGGTTCCTCTATGTCATCCTGAGAGTAAAATGGGTTTCTACGTTTCTTGCAAATCCCCAAAGTATAAAACCTAGTGTCACTATGAAAAATAGTTCATCTTGAAATTGCCATTCTCCTACTGTCATACTTTGAATCCTTTCTTTTTTCTTTTCACCTACTATTCATTCTTCTGTTTTTTCCACATTCTTACCACCTTCATGTGCATTTATCCACACCACGTATTACATTTTTTTAGGCACCTAAATTTTTTTTTAAAGATTTTATTTATTGGGCGCCTGGGTGGCTCAGTTGGTTAAGCGACTGCCTTCGGCTCAGGTCATGATCCTGGAGTCC
>NW_027933883.1:0-222 GCF_054177405.1 Leptonychotes weddellii | reverse complement strand
GTTGGCATAAAGACATAACATACAGGTTATGAGGGCTTTTTTTAAGGTGTAGAAACTTAGAATTTTTATGTTCTAATTTCCCCACTTTTGCCTCTGAGATTTTACCAATTGCTTCTCAGCTTTGGGGAGTTCTTCTCCCTCTAGATTTTTGGTGCAAATGCAATTCTGGTTGTGTGTGTGTGTGTGTGTGTGTGTGTGTGTGTGTTAGGGTTTGACTGTGAT
>NW_027933882.1:0-222 GCF_054177405.1 Leptonychotes weddellii | reverse complement strand
TGACTCATAGTGGTTATAACAAGCACATACAAGCACTGCATGAGCGTCTTAATCAAATTCGAGCACCTGTAGCTAAGCGGCTAACTGATTTAGGGTTTGAACCGTGGTTGCTACCACAAGCGGGTATTTATTTATGGTGCCGTTTACCTGAACATATCAGTGCATCACAGCTTGCCAAACAAGCCTTGCATTACGACCTCATGTTGGCACCAGGTAATGCGT
>NW_027933881.1:0-222 GCF_054177405.1 Leptonychotes weddellii | reverse complement strand
TGTTTTTCACATATTTGGGTTGGTTTGGTTTGGTTTAGTGTGAACTGGTTTTCTGGGTTTTGTTGTTGGGGAGGGGCAGGTTGTGGAGCCTTGTTTTTGGTTTTGTTTTGTTTTGTTTTTTTAGAGCTTTTGGTTCTTCTCTCTGGAATCACTAAGTTTGTAGGATACATCCCTGGAGATCCCACCAGCTGCAGAAGACTGGCCTTGGAACAAGGCCAGCAC
>NW_027933880.1:0-222 GCF_054177405.1 Leptonychotes weddellii | reverse complement strand
TATCAGAAGAGGCTCGCTTTTCCCACAGCTCTCCTGGCTGATGAGCGTGTCCGCGTAGTTGGGCTGGGGGAAGATCACGTGACTCTCCCGCGAGTCCGCGGTCAGGGAGACCTCGTGGGAATAGGTCTGCAGGAAAGCCCGCACCCCGTCCACGCCCACAAAGTGCGAGGCCGGCACGCCCACCAGCCCGCCTCCGGAAGCCTGGAGCAGACGCGACGCGTG
>NW_027933879.1:0-222 GCF_054177405.1 Leptonychotes weddellii | reverse complement strand
TCTCTCATGGTTCGTCTCCCCCTCTGATTTCTCCCCTTTTTTTTTCCCTTCCTACTATCTTCTTCTTTTTTTTTTTTTGTTTAACATATAATGTATTATTTGTTTCAGAGGTATGGGGCTGTGATTCATCAGTCTTACACAATTCACAGTGCTCACCATAGCACATACCCTCCCCAATGTCTATCACCCAGCCACCCCCCACCCCCCCCCCCCCCCCCCCAC
>NW_027933878.1:0-222 GCF_054177405.1 Leptonychotes weddellii | reverse complement strand
TGCATTGTGGCTTGAAAGCAGCAACAGACCGTCCATAGCTCATGTTCCAGCCACACTTAATTTACAGAATACAGGGGGAGGTCACATTGGCCCATGGGTGGTAGTTTCCCACACCCCAGATTTGCAACCTGATGGACGGTGGGGGAGAGGGCTCTTATTTTCAAATGGCAGCGTGGGCGTACACTGGGATCTATCCTGAATGACCCCGGCCCCTAAACTTGA
>NW_027933877.1:0-222 GCF_054177405.1 Leptonychotes weddellii | reverse complement strand
GTACTTATTGTACTGATATTTTTATATGATGCCACTTATTTTCAGTATGTTAAAATTACTGTAGTTCTAGTGCATGTTATAAATATGATTAAAAAACACTGACTAAAATAATACACATAGTAGAAGTTCAATAAATACATGTATAAATAAATAAATAATATTTAGCTATTAGTTGTGTTTTCAATTCCTCTATTTTTAAACTTTTATGGGGCTACCTCATCT
>NW_027933876.1:0-222 GCF_054177405.1 Leptonychotes weddellii | reverse complement strand
TGGTAATTTCCTAAGCTGGTACTTACTGTTGGTGTTAAAAAATAAAGGGGTACGCAGTCTCAGTGCCTCACATGACGGCTTTCTGGTTGGGATTTACCCTGTGCTAGGGGAGGTCATAGAAGGGGACAGAACATCTCTCTCTGCACGGTAGCCCGGTCACACCCATAGCATCTGGCTGTGAGCTGTGGGTAGATCGTGCGCCCTGGGGTGAAATTGTGAGAC
>NW_027933875.1:0-222 GCF_054177405.1 Leptonychotes weddellii | reverse complement strand
TCAACGTGGGCACCACGTCTCTGCCGGTGACCATAATTACTGGCACCGTGAGCCACGTCCAGGCGTGACTGCTATGCTGTGGGTCTGCTTCTCTTGCTCTGACTTGCTCAGCTGCTCTGATGCTTGATGGCGGCATGTTCCGCGGGCGCTCGGGGCTGGGGAGCTCGTGCTGTGACCTGTACTGCCCCGTGTCGCATGTTGTGACCCTCCCAAGCCTCAGTT
>NW_027933874.1:0-222 GCF_054177405.1 Leptonychotes weddellii | reverse complement strand
TGGGTTAGCCTGGTGATGGGTAGTAAAGAGGGCACGTTCTGCATGCAGCACTGGATGTTATGCACAAACAATGAATCATGGAACACTACATCCAAAACTAATGATGTAATGTATGGTGATTAACATAACAATAAAAAATTTTTTAAAAAAAGAAAACCAGTGTAGCGGAATGTCAACCAGCCTAGGGATATCCCAGCGCCAATGAGCAGTCTTTTTTTTTTT
>NW_027933873.1:0-1305 GCF_054177405.1 Leptonychotes weddellii | reverse complement strand
CTTCTTTATTTTCCATCATTTGGTCTTCTATATCACTGATTCTTTCTTCTGCCTCATTTATCCTAGCAGTTAGCACCCTCATTTTTTATTGCATCTCATTAATAGCCTTTTTGATTTCAACTTGGTTAGATTTTAGTTCTTTTATTTCTCCAGAAGGGTTTCTCTAATAACTTCCATGCTTTTTTCAAGCCCAGCTAGTATCTTTAAAGTGATGATTCTGAACTCTAGATCTGACATCGTACTAATGTCCTTATTGAGTAGGTCCCTGGCAGTCGGTACTACCTCTTGTTCTTTTTGTTGAGGTGATTTTTTTCTGTCTTGTCATTTTGTCCAGAGGAGAATAGATTAATGAGAGAATAAAATGCTAACAGGGTAACAACGTCCCCAGAAAATATACCCTAAACAAATCAGAAAAGACCTGAAGCCATGGGAAAAAGAAAGGGAAAGAAAGATAAAAGAAAAAAAAGAAAAGAAAAAGATAAAAACAAACAAAAACAGAACAAAACAAAAAAAAACAGAAATATGATCAGGCTGGTGCATAGATCAGTGCCACACACTAGATTTTGGGTGTATTTTGGTGTGTTAGAAGAAAGTGCCTCCCAAAATTTTAAAGAAAAAACTTATATATGTACAAAAATAAGGGTTAATACGATGAAGGGATGGAATATGACTGTAAAGATGAAAATTATAAAAAATTTTATAAAAGGAATTGATAAAATAAGTTGTTTGGAAAAAAGAAAGAAGAGGATTTAAAAAGACAAAGGGAGAGAATGTGATCAGGCAGGAGACTAGAACAAAGCCATACACTAGAGATTTGTGAAATGGTTTTCTTACTGTGGTTTTGATTTGCCTAATGACTGACAGTGAAGCTTTTAGGTAAAAACCCTTCCCTGAACCCTACTTTTGGATATTTGGGTTGGGTCTGGGGTTGGGGCCATAGACCCAGTATAGCGTTCCACCTATCATAGAAATCTTTTTAAAATTTTTTGTTCAATTTATCTTTTTTAAAGATTTTATTTATTTGACAGTGAGAGAGCACAAGTAGGAGGAGCAGCAGAGGGAGAGGGAGAAGCAGGCTCCCCGTGGAACAGGGAGCTGGACACGGGACTCCAGGATCATGACTTGAGCTGAAGGCAGACACTTAACCAACTGAGCCACCCAGGCACCCCACTTTTATTCAATTTTAAACAAAAAACCAGTCTATCCATCTTTGCCCATCCCCTGCCTCTAGCAACCACCAGTCAGTTCTGTGTATCTGTCAGCTTGGAGTTTATTGAAGATTTTACATATAAAAAAGATCATGGG
>NW_027933872.1:0-222 GCF_054177405.1 Leptonychotes weddellii | reverse complement strand
TGTCTGATAAAGTGGTTGCGGGAAATTATTTGTGGGCAATAGAAAATAAGGCTACTAAAAAAATCCATTAAAAAATGGTAGGAATTGGAGAGGGGAGCAAGATGGCGGAGGAGTAGGAGACCTGGATTTCGTCTCCTCTCAGGAATTCAGCTGGATAGGGATCGAACCATTCTGAACACCTACAAACTCAACAGGAGATCGAAGAAAAGAAGAGCAACAACT
>NW_027933871.1:0-222 GCF_054177405.1 Leptonychotes weddellii | reverse complement strand
TCCAACAATTCAACCGAGTTCCAAATCTACCCAGAGTTAGTCTCAGATCCGACAAGTTAAAGAACTCAGTCTGACAAAACTGTCTCCACTTCAGGCACCAGTCTCAAATGGGATGCCCAGTTACCCACATTTTTATCCAGTCTATTACAAATTTCAGGGTTCATATGACCCACTCTCAAGTTTGATAATTCACTAGGATGACTCACAGAACTCAGGAAAGTA
>NW_027933870.1:0-222 GCF_054177405.1 Leptonychotes weddellii | reverse complement strand
AGCCTGGTGAGGGCTGGTGGAGCAGAGTGGGATGGCGGTGCATGGGCTGGGTGCTCAGGGAGCTGGGGCAGGTCTGCAAGGGCTAAGGGCTGCCACAGGGAAGCTGGTGTGGGCCCCCAGATCCCCATGATTCCCCAGCCGTGGGACCTGGGCTTCTCCATTTGCCCTCCCTCAGGCCCTCAAGACTGGGGCAGGGCTGGGGTGCTGGGTGGTTCAGTAGGT
>NW_027933869.1:0-222 GCF_054177405.1 Leptonychotes weddellii | reverse complement strand
TCCTGTTTCAAAACTCCACATGTTGCTGTTGCAGGTCTTTGAGCTGTAAGTCTAAGTGCAGATAGGTCTTGTGCTGACCTATTTCCCCATCGCCGGCCACTGAAGGCTCTGCCCACACACGAATTTGTTAGCTGGCTCTTCCTCCAGGATTCCATATGCCTTCACTGCTCTTCCTCCCTTCCTTCCTTCCTCCCTCCCTCCCTCCCTCCCTTCCTTCCTTCC
>NW_027933868.1:0-222 GCF_054177405.1 Leptonychotes weddellii | reverse complement strand
TGTCAAATAAATAAATAAAATCTAAAAAAAAAAAAAAATGTCATTCCATTGTCTTCTGGCCTCCATTGTTTCTCAGAAGAAGTCACCTGTAATTCATAGTATAGTTCCTCTGTATGTAAAATGTGCTTTTTCCCCCAGCTTGTTTCAAGATTCTTTAGG
This sequence comes from Leptonychotes weddellii, assembly GCF_054177405.1. Classification (NCBI taxonomy): domain Eukaryota; kingdom Metazoa; phylum Chordata; class Mammalia; order Carnivora; family Phocidae; genus Leptonychotes; species Leptonychotes weddellii. The sequence continues at coordinate 63 of NW_027933868.1, read as the reverse complement.
GGCACCTGGGTGGCTCAGTTGTTGAGCATCTGCCTTCAGCTCAGGTCATGATCTCAGGGTCCT
>NW_027933867.1:0-222 GCF_054177405.1 Leptonychotes weddellii | reverse complement strand
TTATCTTTCTTATTTAATAAAAGAAAGGAAAAAGTGCTCTCCAAAAGCAGGGACTTAAGACTCCCATGAGGTGGACAATGAGCCGCTTAAAATCATGCTAGGAAAAAATATTAACTAAAATACGTGCGCAATATAATGACAACCGAGGACACTGACAAAAGGTTATGTACAGTATGATCCCATCTCAAAAATGAATTTGTGACCAGAAGGGGGGCTGCTAAT
>NW_027933866.1:0-222 GCF_054177405.1 Leptonychotes weddellii | reverse complement strand
GTCTGGGACTGTCCTAGCTCCATGAGGGCTGCCACCCACTTCTTCCAAACTCCTGTTAGTACTGACATTGAACCATGGGAACATTTTCTTAATGGCGTCTGGAATGGTGAATCCTTTCCAGAAGATTCTCAATTTACCCAGATCGAGCACAGGAATCACCATCTATGGTGTGTCTCTTAAATAATACAGCCTTGCGAAGTGTGTCTCTTAAATATAAGACTT
>NW_027933865.1:0-222 GCF_054177405.1 Leptonychotes weddellii | reverse complement strand
CAGGCCCCCTTCCGAGCAGGGACCCCGATGCAGGGTTCGATCCCAGGACCCTGAGATCATGACCTCAGTCGAAGGCAGACACTTAACGACTGAGCCACCCAGGCGCCCCTTTAATATATCATTAATAGTCCTTTTCTTCCATCTCTTATATTTGATTTAGTTCTAGGTCTGCTTTTATTGGTTATTGTATATCTTGACAATCATCACAGTTTCCTGCCTTTT
>NW_027933864.1:0-222 GCF_054177405.1 Leptonychotes weddellii | reverse complement strand
TTGACACTTTAATTATAATATGTCTTGCTGTGAATTTTTTGGATTCATCTTACTGTCAGCTCTCCAGGCTCCCTGGACCTGGATATCTGTTTCTTTCCCTAGGTTAGGGATGTTTCTGCTATTATTTCTTCAATTACATTTTCTGCCCCTTTCTCTCTTTCCCCTCCTTCTGAGACTCCCTAATGTGAATGCTGTTGCACTTGATATTGTTCCTCAAGCTAT
>NW_027933863.1:0-222 GCF_054177405.1 Leptonychotes weddellii | reverse complement strand
CAAATAAATAAATAAAATCTTTAAAAAAAAAAATACAGAAACAAATGTTTCAGTAAATGTTGAAGGAGGCTTTTAAAATTTGAAATAACTCTAAGGAACAAATACCGTTACATACATAGGGAGGGGTTGTGTATGGGTTTTTGTTCTGTTGTTTGTTTGTTTTTTTATCAACAGTGGAATTATTCTTCAAGAAAGACTTTTTTTTTTTTTTTTCATTTCACT
>NW_027933862.1:0-1306 GCF_054177405.1 Leptonychotes weddellii | reverse complement strand
AAGTTAAAATCTTTTCTAGGTGATGATGAAATTTTTAACTTAACTAAAAGTGACTGTTTATTATGGCTTTTGCCTTTTAAATCACACACAGTCTTTGTTCTAAAAAAAAAAAAAAATTCGCTATTGGGGCACCTGGGTGGCTCAGTCAGTTAAGCATCCGACTCTTGATTTCGGCCCAGGTCATGATCTCAGGGTCGTGAGATTGAGCCCCATGTCGGACTCCACTCTGGGTGTGGAGCCTGCTTACGATTCTCTCTTCCTCCCCCTCTACTGACCCTGCCCCCCCCCCCAGCTTATCCTCTCTCTCTCAAAAAAAAAAAAGAAAGAAAAAAGAAATCACTGTTAACATCATAGAAGAAAGTATATGTCAGGCCCATGTGACCTTTTGGACCCCGGGAACATCTGACTAATGTATAAAAGGATGTATAATAACAAGATTTGCCTAGGGGCTCAATTTTAGATTATGCCTTGAATGAAGTGCTATCTAAAGAAAACCCTGCATTTATTGCCTTGTTAGTAGTCATCGGGCCTCTCTGCGTGCCTCAGTGTATGGGGAATGAACTCCGACACAGCGTCGATGCTGTCTCCCATTTATATAGCGCGGTGACAGTTCCCACTTGTTGCACGCTCACCCGATGCCAGGCACTTTATATGCATCATCCTCATCTAGCTTCACCACCAGCAATATGATGTGCAGACAATGATTATATCTGTCTATTTGCAGATGAAACTGTGGCTCAGATTAAGTGACACATCAGCTTTGTTCAAATAGAAGAAGGTTGAGTGGGACTCCAAGGCAGCGTGCTGGTTACAGAGACTGGCCACTCTTTAGGGCAGTGACTTTGCCTCCCAAGAGGCACCCAAGATCTTGGATGATGTCTGGAGATACTGTTGGTTGTCCTGGCTGAGGGAGGAAGTCTTACTGGCATCTAGTGGCGGAGGCCAGGGAAGCTATTAGACATCTCGGGAGTACACAGGGTAGTCACCGCAACAAAGAATTATCCAGCCTAACATATCAAAATGCCCAGGTTAAAAAGCCTGTTTTATGGGATGAACCACATTGATATTCATGGCCACAGAATTGATAGGCTAACTCACCTTGACCTTGACATTTTTGTTCTGTTGCCTTTCTTTTTTTTTTTTATTTTTTTATTTATTTTATTTATTTTATTTATTTTTTTATTCTTATGTTAATCCCCATACATTACATCATTAGTTCTAGATGAAGTGTTCCATGATTCATTGTTCGTGCACAACACCCAGTGCTCCATGCAGAACGTGCCCTCCTCAATACCCACCACCAGGC
>NW_027933861.1:0-222 GCF_054177405.1 Leptonychotes weddellii | reverse complement strand
AGTATTCTCTTGGTGGAAGGAGGAAAAAAAAAAAAGGCAGTAAAGAAGCAGCAATAAACAATCCCGCAAAACCAATTTTCACATTGGCAGAAAAACACAAGAACTCCAAATAGCCATAACTTGAAACAGTGGCAGATCCTTGGCAGCGTATGATTTGAAATTATTAATGAAAACTTTCACCACAAACATGCACATCTCTTAGTTTCAGGGGACTTGAGCTTT
>NW_027933860.1:0-222 GCF_054177405.1 Leptonychotes weddellii | reverse complement strand
CACTCTCAAATAAATAAATAAATAAATAAATAAATAAATAAATAAATCTTTTAAAAAATGAAAACCACCCATTAAAATAAAGAATAAAGAGAAGAATGGGTCAGGATAAAAGGAAAATGAGAATACAGAAAAAGAGGAGGGCAGAATGAAATTATAACATGCAGGGACCCAAGCTATGAAGTCCCATAGTTTTACTGTGGGGAGGGACAGGCGGACGGGCCT
>NW_027933859.1:0-222 GCF_054177405.1 Leptonychotes weddellii | reverse complement strand
TTTTGTCTCTTTGTCTGTGATGTGCTATCGGTGAGCTCCAGCACCGGCATCCGACTCATTACTTCTCTCGGTGTTATGTCCCTTCTGAGGTTTATGGCATCTATGGCATTCGGTTTTGACGACTCTTTCTTTTTTTATATCCAGGATTTTTATTTGGTTATACATATCCATTTGACCTTGTTTCTTTTCTGTTTCCCCCTGCCATAATTTCTTATCCTTTCC
>NW_027933858.1:0-222 GCF_054177405.1 Leptonychotes weddellii | reverse complement strand
ATAAGCTGAAACATAAAAGTACAGATATGGGAAGTGTAGTTACACAGCTGTTTTTGAAAATCGACATTAAGTACAATTTACACCGTCCAGGAAATCAAGACCGTTGAACGCCAACATCACTGCCTCCTAAAAGCATCAAGGCAAGACGTGCAGAGTGAGGACAGCTTCTGTTCCAAGCTCCTTTGCTCCCAGCAAACCAGGATCTGTCTCTCTGGCTAATCT
>NW_027933857.1:0-222 GCF_054177405.1 Leptonychotes weddellii | reverse complement strand
CATTGTGGTAGGGGTGGGATGAAGCCCTGCTCTCAGGAGCCCCCACAGCCTTTCACAGAAAACTCCTCACCCTCAGCCTCCTGGCCCACCCCAGGGTTCCCACATGGAGCAGACTATGTCCCTCAGCAGCCTCCTCCCAATTCCCCCTCTCCTCACCCTCCAAGACCACCAGACTCCTAATCACTTCCCAGGACCTGACATTGGCCAATCACAGGGTGTGTG
>NW_027933856.1:0-222 GCF_054177405.1 Leptonychotes weddellii | reverse complement strand
TGTCTCAGCTGGTTTCTCTGCTTCAGGTTTCACAAGGTTGATGTCAAATTGTAGGCCAGCTGGGTTCTTATCAGGAAGATCTGGGAAGGATCTGTTTCCAAGCTCCTTGATGTTGTTGGCAGAATCCAGTACCCTGCAGCTTTGCGACTGAGGTCTCCTTCCCTTGCTGCCGTCAGCTAGGGACCACTCTTAGCTTCCAAGGACCTCTCTCCAGTCTCTGCA
>NW_027933855.1:0-222 GCF_054177405.1 Leptonychotes weddellii | reverse complement strand
GCCCGCTCACTCTCTCTCTTTCCAATAAATAGATAAATACAATCTTTTAAAAAAAATGGGATTGGGGCGCCTGGGTGGCTCGGTTGGTTAAGCGACTGCCTTCGGCTCAGGTCATGATCCTGGAGTCCCGGGATCGAGTTCCGCATCGGGCTCCCCGCTCAGCGGGGAGTCTGCTTCTCCTGCTGACCCTCCCCCCTCTCATGCTCTCTCTATCTCATTCTC